>NC_087250.1:597500-897500 GCF_037042905.1 Lytechinus pictus
CATCCAAATCAGATATCTAGAGCAAAAATCATGATAATCGTGATATTTTTTTCAAGAATAGAGTTCTATTGTGTCATGTCAACATCAGGGTCTAGGCTCTGCATTTTACCATTATGACGTACTTGCAAGTGCCCAGATCCCGGGGGGGGGGGCACTCAGTATATAATGCATAGTGGGTATGTGCCGCGGAGGGGACCCCCATTTTTACACTCAAATTTCCGTTCCAAGGCATAGCATTTTTGTCTTTTTGAGAAAAAGAACAAAGAAAGCCGCTCCAAGGCATAGCATTTCCTTCTTATCGAGAAAAAAGAAGAAAGAAATCCGTTCCAAAGCTTCGCATATTTTTCGTTACGCCGTTCCGGTCGCATTGATCTGCTACAAGGAGCTGCAATTTTGGTGAAAAGCGGCCGTAGAGCGCTTTTCGACCATCGCCTAAGCGCGAGCGCACCCGGCGGAGGCCGCGCTAGCTGCGTCATGCACGATTGCCCGTTCCATAGGGATGCATATGCACTCACAGAGATACGGAGATCCGTTCCGAGGACCCCCGTTTCACAAACATTTGTAGTTCCGAAGCCCGTTCCGAGGACCCTCCTTTTTACAATAAGCCCGCTCCAAGGCCCCCGTTTTTTGCCTCGCCCGCGGCACACCCCTACCACTTTTTTGGTCGAGTGCCCCCCCCCCCCCCGGGGCCCAGATCCAGCGTTGTCTTTACTATGACGTAGATTGTTGGTGCGCGGATCAATATGAAGCGTATCTCTTCATACGCATCCTCAAAGTCCCGGATGTGAGACCAGGGAAAATACAAAGGTATATTTTGCGTCGTCTTTGCAAGCAAAGTCAATACGCGCATTGAGACCGAGGAAAATACAAACAATATACCTATCCCTCCCCGATATTCAGACAATGTAGGGCAATACGGTTTTGTAAATGACCAGCTCAGATGTCTAATACGGGTGATAATTATATAATATTGACTGGCATAGAATCAGATACAAACCTATATTGCCCGATGTGAATCCAATATTGCCCAAGCCGAAGGCGCGGGCAATATTCGATTCAGAGAGGAAAATATTATACAGATATTGCCTACCTAGAGTTTGAATATAACATTTCCTCTCCCTGACGGAGTTATATTTTTCCCAAGGGATTATATTTTGCCCGAAGCGCGCAGCGCTGAGGGAAAATATTATCCCGAGGGAAAAATATAGCGTCGGAGGGGAGTTGAAATGTTATTCATTAAAACGATAGACCAGGCAATATCTGTTATATTATATAGTCTATGTGGATTCGCCATCAGAAATTGCATTCATCATCTGGCTCAAACCCGAAATTCTTGCTATACAGCTCTAATCCATCTACGTCATAATAGATTTTTTTTTTGGAAAATACATCAAGCGCGTACTTCATGCAATCGACGCGTTAACATTAGCGCGTACATCAAATAAACTACCTTGTTACGCAACTTGTATGCAGCGAGTGACGTCACCTTAGTGAATATAACGCCGCAATTGACAATACAACGCAGTATATTCCCTGAGGTGACGTCAAAACCTAGAATATAACAAATGCGATCCTCGCAGTTATGATCACGTGATGGTGTATTGACCTATCACTGATTCGAATCTACATAACCTATGTAATATAGGTTTGTATCTCATTCTATGCCAGTTAATATTACCTATATAGTGAATTGATTCAAAACTTCATGATATAAACATCTTTGCAATAGTCTATCAACAGTCACACCCGCTATATTGAGAATTTTCACCACACATTTGACTTAACTTTTTTTTATATAGGTTCCCCTGAAAAATCATCCATTGTAGGCCTACTTGTAATGCAGCATGCTCCATTAATGTGAGTTAAAATAGATGCAAACAATCATGAACACAGCAAATAAAATTCGTCTGCACCATAACTAGCGAATCTCTTAGCCATTTTCTCACGTCACATACACACTGTGCATACACAATTTTCATAGTTATTTGTCTATGTGCATGTGCATGACATGCATCGCACTATGCGCTGCGCTGTATAGAGCCGCGCTGCGCTACAACTGCGGTCTCTTCACAAACTGGTTCCAACCGGATTTCGCGAATATTGCCCGCTGTTAAAATAATTTACACACAAAGTCAATGGGGAACACCCGGAAGAGAGAAAATACGGCACGATATTGACCGCTGCGAAATCAGAGAACGAAAAATATGGATAATGATTGCCACGGAGAAACACCTCGTATAGGTAATAATACATGATATATCAAATTAGCATTGATGATTTTCATATACTACTTCGTCCATAGATCACAATTACTTTCAGTTTAGCGATCATTTAGTGAAAAATTAATTTTCCCTATTCATATTGTACATGATAGGGTATAGAGAGGTCTGTGGTGGCCATTTTGAATATCAAGAGATAGATAATTTGTCCCCAAAAATGCTTTTTCAGAGAGTATTTCACTTCTGCAACACAATTACATACATGCATTTTATAGCCAATTTGCTGGAAATTTTATGATTTTCATGAGTAATATGCATATTTTGGCGACTATATTGGATTTTGCCAATTTGCAGAAAAGGTTCACGGTTACACGAGCAGCAGAATCCAGATTCGTAATCAGCACCCTCGAATTGACAAGAACCCATCAAAAAATATTGCATATATGAAAAAACAAGGTTATGCCTCTTCTATCCTGGACTATATAATTCGTTTTCGCTTCTTCATGATCGGAACAGAAAAGCGTGTTGTGAGTTCGTTTTTGTAGATCAAAAACAGAAAATTGAAATAAAAAATATTTTGGTCTTTTTCGGATTTTTCATTCTAAATCTGTGTTTTATATATCAAAAACAAAATCAGGGATCAGAACAAGGTTTCAGCTCTGTGGTTCTGTTTGCGGACAATCGCACCGCAAACATAAAAATTGACGTCGGCTCTCTAATTTCTTATTTGCTTTTCGTTCAATGTTAAAAAGCGCCATCTAAGTCAACAAAATGTTTGAAGCGCCATATTTCATGATTACCTTGATAGAATTCAAAGTAAACCACCGTTCTAGCATAAATACTGGCAAACAATGGGTGTCGATCTGTATTTATGGTTGGGGCTGTTTTGTTCTCTTGTGAGGATCTTTTTTCATATATATATTTCTTCTTAATTTTTTATAGCTCTTATTTTATTATTTTTTTGGTTTGGGCGGAGTTCAGTAGCGTAATGAGTCTAAAGTTTTCGGGGCAAGACATGACAAAGGGCTAAATAAATTTTAAAATGCTGTGAGCGAGCCAAAAATAGTTTTTTTTTTAAATACATAAATAATTTTTTTTTAATACGGATTTTGACAAGTTTAAAACCTCACCGAGCGTGATACGATAATACATCCGTTCGAGGAAGGGCATATACAAAGGTGTGTGAAACAGAGAGAAAAGATTATTTGGATATTTTGTATGAACACCATCCCTACCACCAACCCCCCCCCCCCCCCGCTACGGGCCTGCCCTTCCCTTTCTTTTCTTTCTCTTTCCCCTTCCATTTTCTTTCCCCTCTCTCATTTCTTTTCATTCTAGTTTTCTCTTTCCCCCCTTTCTTTCCACTCTCCTTTTCCTCGTCTATCTCTCATATTATCATTATTATTAACATCCATTTTTTTTATGGGGAGGCAGGCCCCTTCAGCCCAATGGATCCGCACCTGCACTAACATGTACTTAGCTAATCTTTGATTTGATTTTATTTATTTATTTCCACATTCCAATAAAATCATATACAAGTGAAATAATTATTTTCTTAGCACAACATAATAAGTAAATGATATGATTAATAACATATACATATATACAATCTAATATCTAATTAAAATATATTTATACCTGATAATTTTTTTTTTATTGTTACAAAAATAGCAGAAAAAAAAATCATATATATATATACATATATCAACATAGTACATTTCGAAATGTGGGAGACCTTCATCTTAAGCTTAGAGCTTGAAATTGATGAAGGCCTCAACTATGAACTCCAGAATTTTTTTTATGAATGAGAACTGTTCTTTATTACATTACAGTAGCAAAAGATAAGATTCAATAGTGTCGCATCACGAGTCACAATAGAACACGATTGCACATTAAAAAAAATACCAACGTGCATGGTGAATACCTTGAATGGATCAGAGCAGCGGAATAAAGCATTTTCAACATTTATAATACACACACACACACACACACACACATATATATATATATATATATATATATATATATATATATATATATATATATATATATATATATATATAAATATATATATATATATATATATATTAACAGGCGCGGATCCATGGGGGCCGAGGGGGCCTTGGCCCCCCCCCCCCCTTCGGCTAAAAAAAGAAGAGAGGGAAAAAAAGAGAAAAAAGAGGGGAAGAGGGGGAAGAAAAGAGAGAGGAAAAGGGGGAAAGAAAAGAGGAAAAGAGAGAGGAAAAGGAAAAGTAGAAAAAAAAGAGAGAGGAAGAAGGAGGAAAGAAGAGAAGAGAGAGAAAGGGGAAAAGAAGAGGGGAAAAGAGAGAGGAAGAGGGGGAAGGAAGAAGAGGAGAAAAAAGAGAGAGGAAAAGGGGGAAAGAAAAGAAGAAAAAGGGAAGAGGGGGAAGGAAGGGAAGGAAAAGGGGAAAGAAAGAGAAGGAAAAAGAGAGGGAAAGGAAAAGGATAAAAAAAGAGAGAGAGGGGAAGAGTGGAAAGGAAGAGAAGAAAAAGAGGAAAGAAAAGGAGAAAAAAGAGGAAGAGAAGAAAATGGAGGGGGAGTGAGAGGGGGAAGAAAAAAGAGAAAGAGGGGAAAAGAAAAGGAGAGAGAGGAAGAGGGAGGAAAAAAGAGAGGGGAAAGAAAATAAGAAAAAAGAAGAGGGGAAATAAAAGAAGAAAAAAAGGAGGAGAAGAAGAGGGGGAAGGAAGAGAAGAAAAAGGGAGGGGGAGGGGGAAGAAAAAAGAGGAAGCGGGGAAAGAAGAGGGGGAAGAGAGAGGAAGAGGGGAAAAGGAAAAGGAGGAAGAGGGAAGAAAGAAGAGGAAAAAGAGAAAGGGGGGAAGAAAAGAAGAAAAGGGGAAGGGAAGAGAAGAAAAGAAAAGGGAGGGGGAGAGGGGGAAGAAAAAAGAGGAAGAGGGAGGAAAGAAGAGGAAAAAAAAGAGAGGGGAAAGAAAAGAAAAAAGAAGAGGGGAAAGAAAAGAAGAAAAAAGGAGAAGAAGAGGGAAAAGAAAGAGAAAAAAGAGGAAGAGGGGAAGGAAGAGAAGAAAAGGGAGGGGGAGGGGGAGAAAAAAGAGGAAGAGGAGGAAAGAAAATGATGTTCGAACCAAAAAGGCGCCGAAATGATGTTCGAATGAATGTCAAAATGATGTTAAAACTGGGGGCCGAATTGATGTTCGAACGGGGGGGGGGGCGAACTGATGTTCGACGTAGGGGCGCCAAATTGATGTTTGAACTAGGGGGCGCCAAATTGATGTTGGAACTAGGGGGCACCAAATTGATACTCGAGCTAGGGGGGGGGCCGAAATGATATTCGAACTAGGGGCGCCAAATTGATGTTGGACCTACATGTAGGGGCGCCGAATTGATATTCGAACTAGGAGGGCGCCGAAATGATGTTCGAAGGGATGTTAAAATGATGTTCGAACTGGGGGCGCCAGATTGATACTCGAACTAGGGGGGAGGGGCCGAATCGATGTTCGAACTAGGGGGCGCCAAATTGATACTCGAACTAGGGGGGCTCAGAATTGATGTTGGAACTAGGGGGCGCCAAATTGATACTCGAACTATGGGGCGCCAAATTGATGTTGGACCTACATGTAGGGGCGCCGAATCGCTATTCGATCTAGGAGGGCGCCAAAATGATGTTCGAAGGGATGTTAAAATGATGTTCGAACTGGGGGCGCCAAATTGATACTCGAACAAGGGGGGGGGCGAATCGATGTTCGAGCTAGGGGGCGCCAAACTGATACTCAAACTAGGGGGCGCCGAATTGATGTTCGAACTAGGGGGCGCCAAATTAATACTCGAGCTAGGGGGGCAAAATGATATTCGAACTAGGGAAGCCAAATTGAGTTCGACGGGATGCAAAAATGATGGTCGAATTGATGTTCGAACGGGGGGGGGTGCGAATTGATGATCGATCTACATGTAGGGGCGCCGAATTGATACTCGAACTAGGGGGGGGGGCGCCGAATTGATTTTCGAACTAGGGGCACCACATTGATGTTTGAACTAGGGGGCGCCGAATTGATATTCGAACCAGGGGCGCCAATTTGATGTTCCAACTGGGGGCGCCAAATTGATGTTCGACCTAGGGAGGCCAAATAGATGTTCGACGTAGGGGGGGGGTGCGCCGAATTGATGTTCGACGTAGGAGCGCAAAATTTATGTTCGACATCGGGGGGCGCCGATTGAATGTTCGAACTAGGGGCGCCAAATTGATGTTCGAACTAGGGGGCGCCGAATTGCTATTCGAACTTGGGCGCCAAATTGATGTTCGAACGAGGGGGGCGCCAAATTGATGTTAGAACTAGGCGGCGCCAAAATGACGTTCGAACTATGAGGGGGCGAATTAATTTTCGAACTAGATGGGGGTGCCAAATTGATGTTTGAACTGGGAGGGGCGCCAAATTGATGTTCGAACTAGGGGAGCGCTAATTTCATGTTTGACTATAAGGCGACAAATACATGTTTCAGAAGGGGGGGGGGCCAAAGTGATATTTCACATGGCGCCAAATTCATGTTCAACCGAGGGCGCCAAATTGACCTTGAACTTAGGGGGCTCCATGCAAATTCATGTTCGACCGGAAGCGCAACATTGCTCGAATTGCCTGTTTAAAGTTAAATTTATTTCCTGCCCAAAAAGGTTAAATTAATGCGGCTGATTTAAAATATCCCGTTTTTACAATAATAGACAAAATTCAATGTGCTCGAGTTTGAAGTTTGTTTGGCAGAGATAGGTATCCTGTTCAGGGTCAGAAAAGGGGTTAATATCAAATTCAGCTGGCGCTACGCGCTCACAATATTTAATTAGTGAGGTGTGTATCCTCTCCATCGATCACACGTACATAAGTCCTTAAAATGTTAGTGTTTTTCAAGTCGATATACATAGGCCGATCCAGGGGGCAAAGTTTTTGCCCCCCCCCCCCCCCCCCATGGTGGCGCAAAAAAAAGGAAAGAAAAAGAAAAAAAAAGACGAAGAGAAAAAGGAAAAACTTTTAGAATAGGAATTATACCCTAAAAGAGTCCTGTTTAAGTCAGTATATAAAAAGAAATGAGCTCGCGCTTCGCGCTCGCATCACTGTTTAGTTATATACGCATCCCGACCTCACAGTTTTTTTTATGCGAACGAGAAGCACAAGCTGAAAATGTCCTTTTCATTTCATCATTAAAAAAGTTTTCAGCTAGCGCTTTGCGCTCGCATTCATTTCTTAAAGGACAAGTCCACCCCAAAAAAAATGTTGATTTGAATAAAAAGAGAAAAATCAAACAAGCATTATGCTGAAAATTTCATCAAAATCGGATTTAAAATAAGAAAATCATGACATTTTAAAATTTATATTTTTCACAAAACAGTGATATGCACAACTCAGTAACATGCAAATGAGACAGTCGATGATGTCCCTCACTCACTAATTCCTTTGTTTTTTATTGTTAGAATTATACAATATTTCATTTTTTACAGATTTTACAATATGGACCAACTTGATTGAACCGTTTAGTATTAAACAATGCTAATTGCTCATGTTTAGGGAGGAATTAATCGTTGTTTCACACGACAACGGAGAAAAATGGAATATTTCATATTTCATATACTAAAATACAAAAAGAAGTAGTGAGTGAGTGATGTCATCAGTCACCTCATTTGCATACCGACAAGGATGTGAATATAACTGGTCTGTGAAATTATGCGAAACTTTAAAATGTTGTAGGCCTACCTATTATCTTTGTGTATGTCATATAAGATTCTCAAAATATTCCTTTTCAGGTGTTTCGATTGTCAAAAATGAAGGCCTATGAGCTTGCGCTGTGCGCTCGCATTTTGATTGGTGAGTTCTGTATACCTATACAGTGGCGTAACTACCAGGGGGCATGGGGGGCACGTGCCCCCCCCCCCCCCATCAGCTGTCCCCCCAAAAAAAAACGGGGAAAAGGAGAAAAAGAGGGAGAAAGGAAGAGAAACGTAATGGGGAAAGAAGAAATTATTATTTATTATAATGTTATATTATATCATAATTATGTTACATAAGAAGCATTTTTTCATGACTTTATGAAACAGTTTGCTCAGGTCCTATGTCTTCATTGTTCCCGGTGCTCGCATAGACTGTTTAACGAGATGTATAATCCTGTTGTACTAAAACCTCCCGTTTTCAAATCAATATACACCAAATATATTTCCTCGCAATTCGAGTTATTATTGTTTTATGTAGTGACATTTGCTTCTTTTTAATGACTACTTAAAGTGATTGCCCAATTTTAAGGTCTTAATTAAAACATTTCCGTGCTAACGTTCGCATTAGTTGATTGGTGAGATGTCTGCTTATCATGAATTCCTAAAATCAGTCCTTAAAATGTCAATTTTTCTGATCTGAATATCAAATTTTTTTAGCTCGTGCTTCGCGCTCGCATCATTTGGTTAGTGAAATACGTAAGGACTTAGTGAATTCCTACAAACAAGCCTTAGAATGCCCCTCTTCAGGTCTGAATTTCATAAATTTTCAGCTCGCACTTCGCGCTCGCAGTATTTGATTAGAGAGATGCGTATGATAATCATGATTACAATGACTACAAAAAAGTGCTTCATATGTTTAGATGTAATTCTAACAAAATCAGCAAAGGATGCCACTATCATTAGATGACTATGCTGAGATATTTATACTCTTAATGGATACCTTAAATATAGTCCTTAAAATATCCCTGTTTGGGGTCAATATATACAAAAATTTCAGCTCGCGCTTCGCGCTCGCATTGTTTGTTTAGCGAGACAGGTACGTATCACGATTACAAAAAATTTGCTTATAATGTCCCTTTTAGGTCTGAATATCAAAAATTTTCAGCTCGCGCTTCGCGCTCGCATTATTTAATCAGAAAGATACTTACCCGTTTAATGGCATTGCATGTCCTTAATTTTTTTTTTATTAGGTCAGCATACCTAGCAACTGAGCGCGCTCCCTAAGTGACACCAAATTTGCGGTGGTGCCCCCCCCCCCAATGCCGTGACCCACAGTACGCTACTGTACCTATATATTTTATAACAAACTACTTGAATTTCCCCCATTTAAAAATTTCGGATCGCGATTTGCGCTCGCATTATTTGCTATAAATGTATCAACCCATGAATGCTGTTCATGATTACAAAAAATATAAAATATCCAGTTTTTCAGGCCTCGTGCACTGTCAACAAATTTCACGCACTCAATAGGCTTATTAGATTAATAAATATGAAAAAGAAAATTTATGAATTCATAACTAAATTGTCCCTTTTTCAAAAAAAAATATCGACAAGTTTTAGGAAGAGGAATAGAAGATTGGCATCATTTTTATATAATGACAAAATGTCATTAGGCCTAAAATGTATCGATCCTAGTTTAAAATAATAATAAAATATCAGCTCGCGCTTCGCGCTCGCATCATTTATTAAGTGCTTTCCACATCCACTTCACAATTCCCCTATATACACAGTGCTTTAAATATTGCTTAAATTGACCCATTTCATATCGGAATTTCAAATATTATTTCCAGCTCGCGATCCGCGCTCGCATTATTGATTTTCATGATGAAAAATGAAATGTATTCAGAGTGCCCAGATTCTGTCTAACTCTAAAACACGTGCACGCATGTTTATTGCTAAAATTATCCAGTTTCAGATCAGAATATCAAAAAATTTCTGCTCGCGCTTTGCGCTCGCATTATTAATGTAGGAAGATACCAAAAACTACCCATCATTTTTCATGAGTGACAAAACATGAATCGAGTGTCCCGTTAGGGGTTTGAAATCTAATTTTTTAGGTTGGAATATCAAAAATGTTCAGCTCGCGCTTCGCGCTCGCATTATTTAATCGCTGAAATATGTATCGTATTAATGGCTAACTGCAAAACTTCCTTAACAGGTCCCTTTTCGACTTTTTCGATTAGTTGATTGGTGAGATGTCTGCTCTTCATGAATTTCTAAAATCAGTCCTTAAAATGTCAATTTTTCTTATCTGAATATCAAAATTTTTTAGCTCGCGCTTCGCGTTGGAGTATCAAAAATGTTCAGCTCGCGCTTCGCGCTCGCATTATTTAATCGCTGAAATATGTATCGTCTTAATGGCTAACTGCAAAACTTCCTTAACAGGTCCCTTTTCGACCAGGCCAGAACGCACATTAAAATTTCTGCTCGCGCTTCGCGCTCGTAGTAATTATCTAGTTACATGCGCATCTTTTTCAGGTTCACAAACATTGCCCAGAGTGTTCAATTTTCGAGTCAAAATACATGAAATTTAATTATTTTTTTAATATCGCATAGGGCTTATGAGATTATTGCACATTAATGTTGTTTATAAAGTAAAGATAGGAAATGACTGATGGGCGTTTTGCCCCCCCCAAAAAAAAAAAAAAAAAAAAAATCACGACCAAGAAAAAAAAGAGAGAAAAGGAAAGAGATTATGGTGAAATATATTATGTCAAATATATCGCGCTTCGCGTCATCATTATTTATTTAGGCCTTGTGAGATACCTCAATGTGTTTTTAAGAATAAAATTTCGGAATTTCTTTAACTTCTACCCCCCATTTTATTTTTATTTTTTTATCTTGGTGCCCTCTACAAAAGTTCAACAAGCCCCCCCCCCCCCCGTGCATCCCTGCTGAATAAATCACAGCTTCGCCACTGATGAGGAGATTGAGTCGATTGCTTCGAGATTGCATTATTCCCAAGAGGCTATCATTCATATTATTGAAGGCTATTCTAAACTACTAGTAAAGAAACTACAGCTCCCGTTCACACAATATTCTAGTAGGGCCTACTCTGGTGAGAAGTTAGACCAAATTGAGACCCCCAAAAATCGCTCGCGCTTCGCGCTCATATTGATATTACATTATATATTCATGGATTTTTTTTTCAAGAACACATTAAAAAAGTGGTCTTTAATTGCCTTTTTTTTAATGTGATTATGTAATAAGATAATTCAAAATACATTTAAGGCATTTAAGTTACATTTAAGTTAGCCTGGCCGGGAGGGAGGGGCGCCATTTTTCAAAAAGTACACATGGGCGCCAAAAATCAGGTGAAATTTGGGCCCCCCTCCCCACGAAATCTTGGATCCGCGCCTGTATATATATATATATATATATATATATATATATATATATATATATATATGTATAAATTGACCCTCAAATAACCTTCAAAATTGTCCCAATTACCTGAATTCATTTATCTATGCCAATAATTTTAAGGAAACAGACATAGGGACGATTTTTTTTCTTCTCAACAAAATATTTCCTTGAAAAAATGTTTCTGGCAATCTAGATGGGGATAATATGAAAATTACAATGACATATTCTTTATATCTATACACACGTAAATAATTCATTTTCTACAACTGGATGAAATATTCATATAACGTTGATTCGCCTTGAGGAGAACATGAAATGTATTGCCCGCAACAGAATCATATTCTTTAGATAATCATAGTATTTAGACAAGGGCCATGTGGTTCTTTAACGGCAATATATTTGATGTTCCCCGAAAGAGCCAGTCAATATTTTTGTTATCATCCAAATCAGACATCTAGGGAAAATTGATATATTTCTTTTAAGAATAGGGTTCTATTTTGTCATGTTTATATGAATGGATGAACATCCAGCGCCTGTGGGAGTGTAGGCTCTTTGACCAATCAGAGTTTAATATTCTTGTTTTCAAGCTGCTAAATGTACTTGGTCAATGTAAAGGGTGATCTTGACCTGATTAAACTAATTCTTATTTTGAAATATATATCATCTTAAAGTAGACATACTCAGCTTTATCATGATCTAAAAATCAATTTGGCTCAAACAAAAAATAAAGTGTAAAAACACATTTTGTCAGTTGAAAATAATTATTTTTGAAGCATGTTTTTATGGAGCCTTAAAAGTGCCAACCAGATGTTGAGATAATTATCTTGGGAAGTCGACACCGTGCAAGCGAAAGGACCAGATGACGAGATCCCGGATCTCATCATGTCCACATCTTTCAGAAGAGATGATCAGATGACAAGATCCTGGATCTCGTCATGTCGACATCTTTTAGAAGAGATGATCAGATGACAAGATCCTGGATCTCGTCATGTCGACATCTTTTAGAAGAGATGATCAGATGACAAGATCCTGGATCTCGTCGTGTCGAGATCTTTTAGAAGAGATGATCAGATGACAAGATCCTGGATCTCATCATGTCGACATCTTTCAGAAGAGATGATCAGATGACGAGATCCCGGGTCTCATCATCATGTCTACATCCCGTGGGAGAGATGATCAGATGTCATGATCTCGTAATTCGTCATGTCTCCATCTTTTAGAAGAGATGATCAGATGACATGATCATGGATGGAAGATCTTGTCATCTGATCATCTCCTCCGCAGAAGACATGGCGTGGTCCAAAAGTTCTCTAGTTACATGGGCATCTTCTTTTGATTAAAAACACGTTGCCCATCATATTTAAAAAAATGTATAGCTCGCGCTTTGCGCTCACATTAATTAAAAAGGGCTTATGATATTATTACATATTTACTTTATTTTTTAAGAATAAAGCTAATTATTGACTGTTAGGACTACCCTTTTAAAGAAAGAAAGAAACAAAAATCAACTTAGAGCTGCCGAACAAGGAAATTATGGGTGAAAAATATCCCCCCCCCCCCGCGATTGGCGAAAGTTGGATCAGCCGGAGGGGCAGGGGGCACTTGCACCCCAAAATGAATAACAGGGAGGTGCTATTTTTCCAAAAAGGGAAATTCTTTTTTTTTTCAAAATAAATACTCTTTTTAAAGTATACATTTTAGATTAATTTTCAGGCTGGAATATTACAATTTTCAGCTCGCGCTTCGCACTCACATTATTCGATTGGTGAAATATGTACCCTAAAAGGTCACTAAATGCAGTCCTTAACAGGTTCCTTTTCTGGTCAGTATATTTAAGCTCGCGCTTTGCGCTCGTGTTAATTCTTTAGTTAGATCATGGACCCTAGGTTCCATGATTAGATGCACATCTTATTAATGATGGCAGAAACCTGCTCGGATTTTTTTTTCATTTCTTATTGAAATGCCCTAAAGTTTGAGCTTGTGATTTACGCTCGCAATAATGTCATTTTAACAGTAATTGACCGCAAAAACGAGTTTTACAACTTCAGCGTTGATTTCTTTTTCCCAAACCGCTCGCTCATTATAGTCTCTCGCGAAAAATAAAGCCTAAATATGCATCTTTCCATAATCAGAAGTCACTTCAAAAAGTCTTTTCTCGACTTAATTACTATAAAACACACAAGGACTTCACACAGATAATAATCTCATGGTGAAAATATCACCAAAGTGCCCATATTTTGACGATCGGGTGTCATTTTTGGCTCGGCCCCCAAAGGAAAATTCGTTCGGCCGCCCTTGCCTTCCCATCCTCAAAACAATTGAACAGCGACGGTGTTTCTCTCCCCCCACCACCACACTTGCCCTTCCTCTGCTTTCCCGGTTTTTTTTTCGGATTAACGAACCTTCAGAATAACGAATCTTATTTCGTTTTCGGATTAACGAACCTGGGAAACCCGGGATCTTGTCATCTGATCATCTATTCTACAAGATGTCAACATGAGATCTGGGATCTTGTCATCTGATCATCTCTTCTAAAAGATGTCGACATGATGAGATCCAGGATCTTGTCATCTGATCTTTTGCTATCAAGATGTCGACTTCCCAAGATAATTATCTCAACATCTCGGTGGCACTTTTAAGCTTCCATATGTTCTGGATCAAAAGTTTCACCAACATTACAAAATTCTTAAATAAATTCAAACAAATCATGAATTTTGATAAAAATTTAGAGCAACAATGTCCGAATAAAAGGAGTTTTTTTGGTTCGCACCCAGCCCATTAAGTATGCAAAAACCTATCTACTCATGAATGTCACTTGGATGAAAGAAGCCATGTTTTGAGGATCTGCCTAGCTACTGACCGGGTCAATATAGACCAAGCAAAATACAAATAATATACCAATCCCTTCCCGGTATTCAGAAAATATAGGGCAATACGGTTTTGTAACTGACCAGCTCAGATGTCTGATATGGTTGATGATATTTTATATGGTCTAATGGTCACAATTATATGAACATATTCTTCATGAGGAAACCTCTCCATCCAAATTTTGTATTAAGTAGCCAGGACAAGAATTGTCTGTCGAGCTCTCTACCAAAAAGCTGAACGTGCACAGACATGCCTGCGACTTGATGGGCATCAAGTTTAAGGCAGATCATCTGGCCATAAATCAGTACAGGAAAATAATATTTCGACATGTAAATGCTTATGAAAAGAATCACTGGCAGATCCGGGGGGGGGGGGGCAGCCGGCCCATGCCCCCCCCCCCCCCCCTTTCGAAAGTGAAGGCCTTTTTTGTGCTTGTCAAATTTTTCCTCTGGAAAATGTGCTCCCCTCCCTTTCGAAAAATCCTGGATCCGCCCCTGAAAATAATACATTTAAATAATGTAAATACAAACTAGATAGAAAAATATAAAACTTTTGAAGATGAGATCATGGATAAAAAAAAAATGTTTTAATTTCCTTGTAATTATTGTTCAGTATAATTTTTGCTGATTAAAGACATGCCAATTTGGCTTAAACAACTTAAATCTAATGATAGGCTCACAAGTTGTAGCCCCTGAATCTCAAAAAGGAAATGAAATAAGAGCGAATGAAGACATCATTGGATTTCACATTTTATTCAACATAATAATGGATTTAGGGGTTTACTGACTGCTGAAAGAAGGCACATATCTCGATGTTCAATGAACCATATCTCATAAAATTTATGCCACTTGTATAAAACAATGCTAGTTTTGCAATTATAAAATCATATAAAATATGATTCAGTAATTTCTACATAATCATTTAAAGTGCCATTAACATTTATTTGTGGGAGAAGCTTTTTTTAACATACATATATTTTTGTTAAATCCTAATTTACGAAAACTGTCATACCATAATTTTGTTGAAAAACAGAGTAATTATGGCAAAAACCTTATCTCTGCAGGAGTCACAATGGATTGTCTTTAACACATTAAATTGTACAACAATGAATGACTTTTGCCGTTTCTGTTGAGAAATCCATCAAAGATTAATCCTATCCAGCCCAAAAGGGGGGGGGGGGTAGGGGCAAAAACAACCCCCGTTGCCATTTTTCATGATAAATATGTAACACACACAAGAAAAAAAAACGTGCCACAATGCTTCATAACTTTTTCATTCAAGTCTTGCGCAACTTGTAAGACCAAGTTCGCAACACAGGGGTACGCAGTTCTAAAGCTACATAACATTTTGTAAGTGCGTGCCAGACTCAAAATTGCTCAATTTCTCCTACAAATCCAATGCAAATTCTTTATGTAGCCAAAATTCATAAATGTATCATTCTTTTTATAATTACTGATTAAAAAGCAATAGATTTCACGTTGTTTATGACTGAAATAGTGTTGCCGATGATTTCCACAGAAAAAAAATGAAAAACCATTCCCCTGGGGCAGTAATCTAAATATAACCCAGGTAGTATATTGTTTTGAGTCCTCATGAAAGAAAAATATAATTTGAAATAAAACTTTGGGGAAAAATGACATGTATTGGAGTACATGGAAGAGTAGTCCTTGCCTTAAATCACTATGTCATCCCATATGCGGCCAATTTGAAGTCTCCATGGGTATAGTGATTACCGATATTTACAACTTTTAAAAATTCATAACTTTCTTGTCGTTTGTCCAATATTGTTCAAACTTTCACCTATCAACTTGTCTGATTTTTCTTTTTCTTACAAAAAAAAGTTTTTATTTGGGTTGGATTCCCCTTTAAGTATACATTTGATATTGATAATAGTTTTAAGATAAGTGTCCAGACCAAAATCTAGCAGTTTTGGGTATATATTTATTAAACGATTTACAGCCAAATAATGATTTTATGCATTGATTAACTTTTAAAGGAAAAGTCCACCCCAACAAAAAGTTGAT
The DNA here is from genome assembly GCF_037042905.1 of Lytechinus pictus. Lineage (NCBI taxonomy): Eukaryota > Metazoa > Echinodermata > Echinoidea > Temnopleuroida > Toxopneustidae > Lytechinus > Lytechinus pictus. The sequence continues at coordinate 613,707 of NC_087250.1, forward strand.
TTGAATAAGAAGAGAAAAATTCAACAAGCATAACACTGAAAATTTCATCAAAATCGGATATAAAATAAAAAGTTATGACATTTTAAAGTATTGCTTAATTTCACAAAACAGCTATATGCACATCCTGGTCGATAAGCAAATGAAGAGACTGATGGCGTCATCCACTCACTATTTCTTTTGTATTTTATTATATGAAATATGAAATATTCTAATTTTGTTCTCATTGTCAAGTGAAACAACGATTAATTCCTCCCTGAACATAGCTTAATACTATATGGTTCAGTCAAGTTGGTCCTCATTGTCAAATGTGTAAAAAATGATACATTGTATAATTCAAACAATAAAAAACAAATAAAATAGTGAGTGATGGACATCACGACCGACTCATCTGCATATCACTGAGTTGTTGCATATCACTGTTTTGTGAAAAATAAGGGAAACTTTAAAATGCCATAACTTTCTTATTCTACATCCGATTTTGATTAAATTTTCAGCGTCCTGCTAGTTTTTTTCTCTATTTATTCAAATCAACATTTTTTCTGGGGTGGACTTGACCTTTGATTTTGGTACAATTGACAATGAAATTGTGGAGATTATGTCATTGGTGACCGCATGCCAATTTTTATCGTGATCGCGAGATTAACGGCCAAATTTTTTTGAAGATGTCACTTGCTGACTTTTGACTTTCAAGTCTTGCGCTACATCTGAGACCAAAATTGCAACATTTCTTCAGTGCATGCAGACCTAAAATTGCTCAACAACGTCATTTCATGTACAAATCCAATGCAAATTCTTTATGTAGCCAAAATTTATAAATGTATCATTATTTTTACAATCACTGTTTAAAAGCAATAGATTTCATATTCTCTATAACTGAAATAGTGTTGCCGACGATTTCCATCACAAAAAGCAATGAAAACATAAAGTCGAAAAAAACATAGAATTAGAAATACATAAGAAATTGTTAAAACAATAAGACACTTTAACAAATAATTTGATATTGCAACTTTTTTTAGTAAAATTTGATAATAGTCCTAAGAAGAGTGTCCAGACCAAAATCTAGCAGTTTGGGGGATATATTGAAAGATTTACAGCCAAATTATGATATCCTGCAAAAATTACCATAATTAAAAACAAATAGCAAGAATTTTGGTAATATTGACTGTGAGATTACCTAATGGGTGACATGCATGCCAACTTTTGTTGTGATCGCAAGATCTAAGGGGGGCTGTCTTTGCATTATTGCAAAAATTCATAAATGTATCATTTTCAATCTTACTGGTTTAACTGATCAAAATAAAATAGCCTAGGTTTTACATTAAAAAAGGCAAATACATATGAAATTTTAAGAACAATACATAAGAAATATTGTGAAACATATTTTGAGAAAGTACATTTGATCAGAATCCTACAAAGATTCTGTGAATGATAAAATAGTAGTTATTGGAGTAATGTGTTTCCTGATTTTTGCTGTAATTGTGCTTCTTCTTTATAGGCATCAAATCTTTTAATCTTAATAACCCTGGGGTATTTTTATTCTTGTCACTCCTGGGGAGGGGGGGGTGGGCTGGGTTATGGCCCTCCTTAAAATCTCGGCCACAGATCATGTGATAGCAACGAGAATTTGCACGATGGCAGAGACTGTCAGTTGGAATACATTTTGTATTTACTTTGTACAGAAAAAACATGTTTTGAGGCAATTTTTGGTCTGACATGCACTTACATTATGTTCCATAATTCTGTAACTGCTACTCGGATATCGCAAATTCAATTCCAAAGGTCTTGCACGACTTGAAAGTATTTAAATCACAACAAATAAATGCCTAGGGAGAGGGCCATTATGCCCACTCCACCACGTAGAGTAAAAGGGTTAAAAACACATAATACATCCTTCTATGAACAGTATGCATCCAAGCTTTTGTGTTTTGTATTAATAACATGATGTCTTCAAAAATACATTTCCAGCTTTGCTTGCGAATCTGAACTGCTGGATTTGTGACAACCATATCGGGAATCAAAATAAAAACCATTTTAATATCTTGTCTCATGCTAAGAATACAAACTAGCAAATATGAAGGACTCGCATTGGAATGACATTTCATCATTCAAGAAAAAGTCAGTTGATGTTGTTTCAAGTTGAGCTTAAAGTCTTTCTAAGCTTTGATAAAGAGTCAGTACCATATAACATTCCAATATGAGTGACATGAGATCAGAATCTGGTACACTCTCTCTGTAAGTTATTTTTTTATGAGCTATTTACTTTACAAATTTAGTAATTATTGAATTATATCCCAAAATTTTGGGTGTATTCCATGTTGGTTTCATACAGACAAGACAAAAATATTCAGATATTTCATCTCAGTCAGGCTGTAAATTCAGTAAATTTATCCAATAACAAGTGGAGCGCCTCTGGCAGTCTCACCTGCATTACGCGTTTCAGCATAGCAGCAGTGCTGACTTTGAAAACTACTATAAAATAATTAACAAAAAACAACATTCATATAATGATACAATACTAAGTTCATCAACCCGAAATGACATTTGACATTGATCATGTGACCTAGGACTTGTCAGTGATACTTGATTACCCCTGTGTGTTATGACAGCACTTTATTACATTCAACATGGTCCTGGAAAATGTTTAGGAGGGGGTGTTGATTATCCCCCCATCCGGATGTTGTTAGGTGCAGGTACAGCTAGAGTGACATCAACACACAATAAATAGGAACTGGTGGGTGTTTCATAAAACTGTTCAAAAGTTAAGAGCGACTTTAAGAACGACTGGTGATCCTTTCTTGTATTAAATGGTATATTCATTGGCATTTGTTTAACGTGTAATAAAGGAACATCTTTATGAAACGGCCTCCGGGAAGCATATTAACAGCAATCAGAAGCAGGTAGAACAATTTTCAGTCCATTTCTTGGCCTAATTGTAGTGATTTCCTAGCCATTTGAAGGGCTCCCTCTTTTGACTTGTTGCCACCAATAAAGCCTCCTGCATGGACAAAGATGCATCCATAGATACCTGTAATCTCACTCAGTGCTTCATCACGGATACCACGCCACTTTTCAGGAAGAGATAGTCTTGAGGAAAAAAAAAGCATGAGAAAAAACAAATGTGTACAGGACGATGCATAGATCCTCACAGGCTTAACCGTTAACGGTAGCTCACAAAATATGTATTTGATTAATATAGTGTGTTTCTAAAAAAAATGTACCTAAAAGTCAAAGGTTAGCTATATCAAGAATACATTCTTGTAATTTCTATTACACAATACTGAGTAACTCAACATCTTTAAAGCTTAAAGAAAGTACATGTAGTTGCAGCAAACAATTATTTCAACAAAGACTTTTGTCTTTTAAATCACGGTAAAATTGTCACCATATTATTATATACCTAGATCTGATATTAATATAAAGTTATCTTTGGGAAATCATAGAAATTTTAGCTCAGAAACCGATAATTCTGATGATCACTAACACAGATAAAAAGCATCTGTGGGACAGTGTATTGTTTTGAACAAGTGGACCGCCTCTGGCAGTCTCGCCTGCATTACGCCATTCAATATAGCAGCAGTGCTGCCTTTGAAAACAGCTAATGAATAATTATTCACAGAAGAAAACACTAATATGATAATAAAATATTATGTCCATTGACCAAAAAAGACCTTTGACTATGATCATATGACCTAAGACATGCACAAAACAATCATTCATAATTGATTACGGTACCATATGTCGATGTTTCATGAGCTAGATCCATAAACTTTCTAAGTTAAGATGCCAATCACTCCAAACACGGCCAGAGTTCATCGACCTTTAAATGACCTTTGATCTTGGCCATGTTCCGAAACGCACACAGGGTATTGAGGGATACACTGCTGCTCTTAATCTTATGTCCAAGTTTCATGAACTAGATCGATAATTTTTTTTAAAGTTATGACAGTTCAAAAAATACCCCCAACATTACCAAAGTTTATTGACCCTAAATGACCTTTGCCCTTGGGGTCATGTGACCTGAAACTAGCACAGGATGTTCAAGGATACTAGATTACTCTTCTGTCCAAGTTTCATGAACTAGATCCATAAAATTTCAAAGTTATGATGACAATTCCTCAAATACCCCCAGCATGGCCAAAGTTCATTGACCCTAAGTGACCTTTGACCTTGATCATGTGACCTGAAACTCGCACATGATATTCAGGGATACATGGTTGCTCTTATGTCTAAGTTTCATGAACTAGATCCATAAACTTTTAAAAGTTATGACAATTCCTCAAATAACCCCAACATGGCCAAAGTTCATTGACCCTAAATGACCTTTGACCTTGGTCATGTGAACTGAAACTCAGGCAGGATGTTTAGTAATACTTGATTACCCTTATGTACATGTTTCATGAACTAGGTCCATATACTAAGTTATGATGACATTTCAAAAATTAACCTTGGTTAAGATTTCATTGTTGACGACATCGCCGTTGGAAAAGCGGCGCCTATAGTTTAAAATTGCTTGGAAAAATACCTGACATTTGATGGAATTCCATGCTTATTTTCTCATTTACCAGCAAATAGGCATTTTCTTCCGGGTCAATTTTGCACATATTTTTTTATAAATATAAACAATTGGGTGATAATTTTATTGGATTATGTTCGAACTCATTTTGAGGTTGTTGCCACAACTATATCTTTAATACGACACCTTGCTTGCATAAAACTGTCTCAGGTCACAGAGTAAAGGCCCTTCAAGTTTTTTCGGAAATACCCTGAAGAGAGTTGGTACAAAATCTAATTTTGCCATGAGATCTTTGGATCAATTCTGAGGAAGTAAACACAATCTCCTTTCATTTCATGATCTGGCAGATAAAGCGTACTGCTAATAAAAAGATAATCCTTTTTTTAATATTTTCACTTTGAGATCACAAACAAATGTATACATATGGAAAACCATTCCACTGCATACTCACAGAATAGATTTGTAATCTTTTCATTGTGACTTTAAATTTATATAAAGGAAAATTTCATGTCACGAATTCCAAAATCTTTTCATGAAGTGACAAATTGTGCTCACATACATGTAAAACAGACAGCACGTAATAACCGTCAATGCGCATACAACATATAGTTACATCTGGGATGGCTTAAACATGTCTCTTTGTGCAATTAAAAATCACCTTTTGCCAGCACTTTCATTTTCACAAATCAGCATAGCAACACAAGAAATTATTTTTGAGTACTAATAACAGATGTTACACCCTGGGGCTGTTTCATAGAGAGTTACAACTATCATTCTAACATCCAGGCTTACATGGTAGTTGCAAGAGTTACAATAATTGTAGCTCATTATTACATGGGACCTAGAAAACAACAAAACAAATTGAAGTAGACTGAGCCTTACCTGTTTTCAAAGGAATGTTTGTTGATTGGTACACACTGTATTCTCCATGCACCATTGCTATCAGGGTAGAGGACATATTTGATTGGTAGGTCTAATTCTAAGACCTGTTCCAATTCAAATAAATGTTCTTTCCATGGGCAGCCTCCTTGTGGGAAGGTGATGATCTCACCACATGCATCAACCTAAATAAACAAATTATTTCATGTATTATCATACATCTAGATCTGTTAGTTACATAAACTTAACTTTGTGAAATCCTAAATTCTTAGCTTTAATTTACTTATCAGCCAATCAAATTGAATGATTTCAGTAATTTTTAATCATCAATGCAAAATTCTATTATAACAATTTTAATGAAATTGGCTTGTGACTTGAGCCAACAGGCATTGTACTTACATTGAATCTATCTTGAAGTGCTGTCTTGACGACGCTTCTAGCTGGTAGCCATACCTTGGCATAATAATTGACCCTATCAAGAAACTCCTCACCTGTCAATGCTACTGCCTTTAGAAAACCACTCTGAAGAAAACAAAACAAAAGGTGTGGGTCTTTTTTCATTAATAATTTAACAAAGAATTAAAGAAAAATTGATGAATTGAATGAATGGATGGATTCAAACAATCAGGGATGTGAGAGGGAGACAACTATTCAAAGGAATATTTCAAGGAGACCCCCCTGTCTCCCATAATGTTTCTGTTATGCTTTAATCCCATGATTGAGTTTCTAAATTACAACAAAAATTTGGGCTATATACTGAATGGTGAGAATTTCATCACTGCTCCATTTGCTGATGATTTCTGCTAAATTACCTGAAATAAAAAGTGACACCAACGTCTTATGAATCGGATCGCTTCTCACACCCGCTCTTTGGGATTGAAATTAAAGCTATAAATCATTATCGATAGTTGGTGGTTCCCAGTAAGATCTACCATTCTCCTTAGAGGGAGTAAATTTAGCAACCCTAGAACAAGATGATATTAAATTCCTTGGTTCACTGGTTACATACAAAACATCTGAAGATGTATACTTATATCTTAACTCAATGATCAACAAAGCTGTGGACAACATCGACCACACCCTTATCAGAGATGAGTACAAGTTAAGAATATATTTAGAATATTTCCTTCCTTCAATTCGTTATCACCTTACTGTCAATGATGAACTGATTCCCATCTGAAACTTCTTGATGCACTTACCAATCCCTACCTCAAGAAGTAGTCTGGCCTCGCCAAACCTATCACACTCGCTTTGTACATATGCCTGAATGTTTGAATATCATGTCAATATCTGATATTTTTACCAATCCCATGCTCTTAATTATAGTAGAATCAGAAGTAACACAGATTCTAGAGTCAACGTCTCCCTTGACTCTGCACTACTAGGAGGCAAATTGGAGACGCAAAAAGTCAAGCACTGTCAATAGTGACAGAGTATACTCATTATTACACCAACAGGAGGCTGATGACACTTTCCTCAAACTGAAACAAAATATTAAAGATCCCTACATGAAAGAAAGATCACAATATTGGCTTTCCCATGTCCAATCTCTCTCCGTTCAAGGCGAATTCTTCAAGCTTATAGCCCTTCAAGAAAAGTCAGTCGAATAAAAAAGTATCATTTACAATCTCCCACACAAAGTAGCCTGTTTTCTCATGAATTCACTTACACATTAAAACCAAATTCAAAGATCGTCAGATGGGGGAAAGTGACATCAGCGAAGTGTAAGGAATGCAATAACAGGGAAACTGTTCATCATGTGCTTAACGCATGTTCTGTTGCCCTCGATGAGGGCCGCTACACTTGGTGACACGATAATATTTTATTGTATATCTTGGAGACGATACAGAAAGAAATTGATGCATCCGATCAGGAGGTAAAGATTACATCTGACCTCAAGCTAGGAATGTACGCAGACAAATCTGATCCCGATATATGTGCCTTATGGGAAAACGAGACAAAACTAGTAATTCTGGAACTTTTGGTTCCTTTTGAAACCAATACAGAAAAAACACAAGAAAATACGCCCCACTCATATCCAATATTGATTCCAAACATTAGACAGTGAAATACTTTCCAATCGAAGAGTGATCGAGAGGTTACATTTCCCCGGATAACACAAAACAACTGAAAATGCTTCTTAATGAATTTGGCAAACCAACCCCTTACAAAATCTTCAGAGATAACTTATACAAACTTGCAGTGACATCATTTTTTGTAATTTACTATTCCAAAAATAACCCCAAATGGGGAAATCGAATTCCTCTGCGTACAGCCTAGTTGTTACTAATGAATGGTGTGAATTTACCTATCCCACCCCCAAGGGAAAAAAAGGGGAAAATTCATGATTGAGCATGTAATCTATTGCAGTGGGTGTACATAAACAGTATTTCACAGCGGTCAGTGAAAATTATAGGATTTTTTAACAGAAATGAAATATCAATTGGTTGCCAAAACTCTTGGATAATTTACCTGCTGAAATGATTGAAAATCGAGCATACCTCGAAAGAAAGAGAATGACTTGATGTAACTAAGTTTGAAAATGAGATCATCAGAGCTTTGCAATGTCAGCCATTGTTATACTGATAAGATAGATGTATAGGTTCATGGACCTGGGACCGGTCAAGACGAGTTGAGACTGATTCAATCAATCTCAACAATATGGAAATACATCATTGTCATAATTTTCCGCCCCAAATTTTGCAAAAAAACCCTTTCGTACACAAAGAGAAGCATATCAAATTGTCAAGAAAACAATGAATGTATGAGTATACACGATACCTAGAAAATATTTTGAACATGCATTTTAGATGTTGGCGTGGCTGGCTGTCCATAGCTGTGGACTGTGGTTGATCGGATCAATCGCGTAAGATGGGGTCCAGGTTATGCTTGTTACTTTTTCACTGTTTCAATTTGTTCATCATTTGTAAACTGCTTTTCTTCGAAATAAAGATATGATTACAATCAATCATTGTGCTCTGTCCTGCGTTTCGCATTGCAGTCATTGATGTATGCATTGTATACTTCGCGCATGCAGTTTAGATGAACAAGCCATTTGATGTTGACGCCGCGGCCACCGGAAAAGCGGCGCCTATAGTCTCACTCTTCAATGCACACGAGACAATAATATGGAGTTCTCACCTCAAAGTCTTGTTCTGTATCATTCCATGAGGGATTGAGATGTGCCACTCTAGAACTCAGATTGGTGGTTACGGCATACCTATCAAACAAAATAAAAACTCATCAATTCTTAACTGCACTTAATCAAAAATTACAACTGTGATATTGCCAGTCTTAACTTGTATTATTTCTAACTAATGATCTTGTCAGGCACAGCACTACACACAACCATTGTGATTGATAATGAACCCACATGAAACAAACAAGCTAAATGTCTAAATTTCATCAATTTTGTATGTTTCATATTTTCACTGTCTTTATTTGTCATGCAAAGAAAACTAATTCATTTCCAGACAGTAAAATGTGTCACAGTTGGCTATCCATACTACAAAAAATATTTAACAGAAATTCAGAATACTGATCTTAAAGGGTAAGTTCACCCTGACCAAATGTTTATTGTAAAAATAGCCCAAAAAAATATTTAAAAATATTACTGAAGGTTTGAGAAAAATCCATCAAAGAATTAAACAGTTATTAGAATTCTAATTATTTGATTTGTGACGTCGTATGCTAGCAGCATTCCTAGCAAATGGAAAAAATCAATGTCATTTTCTCAGAAAATTGAAAATGGTTTTTACTGTACTCTTTATATATCAATAGACAAATCATTTCACACATATTCATAAAAAAGAAAACAAAAATATTTCATCAAGAAACATTAAAAATATGAAATTCAAGCATTTCATATTACATAACATATGGGGCAGCTGCTCGTTTATGTCACAAATCCAAAACTTAAATTCTAATAAATTTCTTACTCTTAAAAGGATTTTCCTTGAACATTCACTGATATTTCTTATTATTTTTTCTGCTTTTTTTACAACAAACTTTTCTTCAGGGAGAACTTCCCCTTTAATGTCTCAGTAAGAATTACCTTGGCTTCTCATCTGTTTGATTTATACCATTGTCGATGGCATCCACCTCTTGAAGAAAGTTCTCATAGACTTTGTTATAGATAGAGGTCACGTCAGGATCATCAGGTGAAAGGTCAAGGGTCGTTGAGATAACCTGCTTACCAAAGTGATAGTAAACCAAACCAGCACTGCTCAGTTTAATAGTCCATGGTAATACAGGATTCAATGAATTCATGGTGTCTTTGAACGATCTGATTAGGATGAAACAAAAAAGAACTATAATATTAATTCAGACTTTGCTATTAAAAAAAGACATCTATATCATGGACATTTACACCAATTACACCAACTGCATTGAATGGTACTTTTTGATCAGTAATAGCGCCCCATCTCTTTCTGAATTATGTTCTAGATACCAATAAAATGACTTTCTGCATTGGAACATCTAAAAGTGAAAATTAATCTAGAAAGCACTGAATGGATTCCACTGATCCAAAATCTGTGACTTGGATTACACGATAATCACATTTTTGGTAAAGGGTCAATAATCAAAGAGAGGAATGAAAGCTGTCGGTAGAGCGGAGGTTTTGTATTCCAGTAACCTCTGTTCGATTTCCGCGCACGTGCATGAGTGGATATGGATTCATGCAAGAATTTTCCATAGGCACGTTAGGACATTCGCCGCTTTCGCCGCTTTCCGGCCACGGCAGAGGCCATCCTTACGTGCGCAGTAATGTAAACAAAGCGACACAATGGTGCATGCAATGGCAGTATTTGCCGCCCTCAGATGAATTAGCCACTGCGCAATCTGTATAATAAAATTTTGTACATAGCTATTGGCGCGAAAAAGGGTAGTAACAGACGTCAAAAGCGTACTGGCGTAATTTGGAGTGAAAAGCGTAATAATTAGAATTATTTCCTAATGGTTGGCAGCGCAAAATAAAGTAACTTTATTTTGATTGGTTACTTTAAACCTATCGGTGAACTGACGAAGAATTACGCATAACACTTGGTAAATGAATATAAATGTCTTGTGGTCATTATTGATTCATATCTAGCCTTCAGAAGCCATACAAAGTTGAAAAGAAAACCTTGCTTTATGCTTCCCACAAGTCTAAAAGTGTATATGAAACCATGAATATCAAAATGATAATTAAATGAAAAATACTTTAAAATATATCAATATAAAGTGGCTTGTACCAAGCCTGGGGTCGAAACGCAGCATATATTACACCACATGTACAGTATCATAGTAATGTAAATTATATTTGAGTATGACCTCGAATTCCAAGCTAACATGGTAGTGGCCTATGAATCTATTATTCAACTATCATTGTGAATTTTTTATTCTTTTAAATCTGATGATCATAGTAAACTACTAACCTCTAATGATGATCATAGTAAACTACTAACCTCTGATGATGATCATAGTAAACTACTAACCTCTGATGATGATCATAGTAAACTACTAACCTCTGATGATGATCATAGTAAACTACTAACCTCTGATGATGATCATAGTAAACTACTAACCTCTGATGATGATCATAGTAAACTACTAACCTCTGATGATGATCATAGTAAACTACTAACCTCTGATGATGATCATAGTAAACTACTAACCTCTGATGATGATCATAGTAAACTATTAACCTCTGATGATGATCATAGTAAACTACTAACCTCTGATGATGATCATAGTAAACTACTAACCTCTGATGATGATCATAGTAAACTACTAACCTCTGATGATGATCATAGTAAACTACTAACCTCTGATGATGATCATAGTAAACTACTAACCTCTGATGATGATCATAGTAAACTATTAACCTCTGATGATGATCATAGTAAACTACTAACCTCTGATGATGATCATAGTAAACTACTAACCTCTGATGATGATCATAGTAAACTACTAACCTCTGATGATGATCATAGTAAACTACTGACCTCTGATGATGATCATAGTAAACTACTAACCTCTGATGATGATCATAGTAATTTACTAACCTTTGATGATGATCATAGTAATTTACTAACCTCTGATGATGATCATAACGATGTCGAGATGGATCATACACTCCACCAACGTCAACTACGATGTCACAGGTTTCGAGGAGAGCAGGATCTCTGGTACGAATTATTTCTAAAACATAAAACCAACAAAAATCAAGAAATAGATTTTAAAGGAATTATTTGGTTTTCCCAAAAAGCAAAGTTAATACCAGTGTCATTCAGGCAAAAAATTATTACATCTTTAATACTGTCTAAATCTGCAATATTGTATTTACCAGGGCTTCTTAGTTTTCAGGGCTTTCTTGGTCATTTCGGGGGCCTAATCTCCCCAAGACTGCAATTTTTTCTCCAGGTGTCAAGTAATATCACAGTCCATCCTGCTATTTTCAAATACAGTACTTCATTTAATTCTTCTTTCATGACCACCAACGTTTTGCTTCCATAACACACACGTTTCCGAATTATACAAAAACAGTATTAAAGTTTTTGTCATCTTGACAGAATAATAGAACCTATTCTTCATAGCCAGGGCGTCTTGAAATTGTATATGGGGGGGGGCTGTTTTTGCCCTCTATCTTGGCCACTCAACCGGGGGTGCCACTTCCATTGACGAGTGGATACCATGCGCGACCACGGGGTCTCGAAAAGCAAACTAAACAAGTATTTTCCATATTCTAAAAATGCACCGCTTAACAAGTATTGGTGTGTGAAACCCTACCCTTAATAACAAGTATTGAAAAAAAACGATACCCTTGGCAAGTATTCCCTGAATTGAACCCCTAAACGAGTACAGCAATATTTTAATTGTTATATTTCATGGACGTCGGTTTTATTACCTTTACCTGCAACGTACATACATCATTGGGTTTAGTACGGCCCCACCTCCCACTAAACACGTACGTGTTGACTGTTGGGGCAAAAAGTACATCCTTTATTAAAAAGGCTTTATAAAACATTTTAGTCTTTTTCATATACTTGCAAATTTGACCCTAAACATATAGCTTTCCTAGCAAAATAAATACCCTTTTTTTTCATTATTTTAGTATTTTTGACACCCTTATTACATTACGTACGTAACGTGCCCTATCTTGAAAAAGACATCTGTTTTACGTTTTTTTTTGGTCGGGCACAGTATTCACTCGTCAATGTTAGTGCCCCCCCCCCCCCCCCGGGCCATTCATCATGTGATCGCAACAAAAATTGGCACAAGCGTCACCCATAATGTAATCTCCCAAATTCGATAGTAAATTGTACCAATATTCAAATTTATTTTTGAATAATTAATTATGCTAATTTAATAAAATCATAATTTGGCTGTAAATGTTTTAATACAGTCCCAAAACTGCTTACCAAAATTTGTTTAAAAAATAAGATTATAGAAGATTGAAAAGACTTGCAGCTCTGGATCCTCAAATTTGCAATTTTCTGCTTTTATCTTACATTTCCTTCCGATCTTGATACAAGCAAGATGTGATGTGGAAGATGTCCACTAAATCAAGCATTTTGAAGAATGTTTGCTAATTTAAGGATCCTGATAGTACAATATTTTTCAAAATTCCATATTATTCTATACATTCTGTATTTATCTCATTTTGCTCAAATCTCTAGAGACTGACAAACCTGAATCTTTGTATTGATGAAGCTGTTGAAGCATGAAGCAAGCTAAGGACTCATCACAGTGAAAAGTTCCATTGTGTGTGCCTATTCTCACACAGCTACGTTTACTTCCTTTACTATCCGTCATTATGCTTTGACCTGAATTATAAAGAAAACAAATCTCAAAAAGATAACAAGTGGAGCACCTCTCGCTGATTACACGATTCAACATAGCAGCAGAACCTAAAAAAAAAAAAAAAAAAAAGTTCTGTCGCGATGTACCTCTCCTTCTTTCAAAATTCATAACAAAATGGCCGATCTAGACTGGGGTAGGAGAGGTATCGCAACAACACTTTTTGTTTTTTTTTAGGTTCCAGTCTGTGCCTCGATGTCAGGATGCTGTCACACAATAGACCTTCATCCATATAATCATGGTAAGTGCATAATTTCTGTTTTCCCGTTTTTTAAAGTAAGTTATTGAGACCCCAATCTACCCCAGTCCCGTGTCTATGTCTAAATGCACGGTGGACTCCTTATGTCCGTTTCAGCGGCGTCTGTAATTTATTGGAATGTTGTTGGGCACTTCCATATGCCAATGTATGCGCATTGTTTAGTGCACCTTGGTCCCAATGTCATGAAGGTCACAACTTTTGTTTTCAAAAACAAAGGAATAGGAATTGAAGAATTGAAGAGGCGATTTGAACGAACAATAAAAGTACCATAACTCTCTTGGGCAAGAGTTCCATATGCACCCCCCCACTAAAATTGAAAATAAAAACGTTGAGAAGGTTATGAATAATATATCTAGCCATAATATAGAACATATATGATGGGGGAGTGGAAATACATACCAAAATATGGCTTTATTCCGTCAAATTTTGAGCAGGATCTAGTGCGTGTAATTGTCCATAGACATGGATTTATTTAGTCAGTAAAGGGCCTGTGAGTCAAGACTAGTCGAACTATCGGCTGATAATCGTTAAAATACCCCTTCCGGTATCAGCGCTTCTCGCTAGCATAGCGGGAAGAGGTCTTGACTCCCGGGGGGGCCACTTACATTGACGAGTGGATACCATGCGCGACCAAAAAAACATGTAAAAAGGATGTCTTTTTCAAGACAGGGCACGTAACGTGATAAGGGTGTCAAAAACACAAAAATAATGAAAAAAAGGTATCTATTTCGCTAGGTAAGCTACGTGTTTAGGGTCAAATATGCGTGGATGATAAAACAAAATTAAAAGGATGTCCTTTTTGCCCCAACACTACGTGTTTAGAGTCCGATTTGCGCGCGGTGTGGAAGGTGGGCCGTGCTAAACCAAATGGTGTGTAAAGGTTAACCGACGACCGACGGATAACAATCAAATATCGCTGTACTTGTTTAGGGGGTTCATTTCAGGGAATACTTGCCAAGAGTTTCGTTTTGTTTTCAATACTTGTTAAGGGTAGTGTTTCAGACGCCAATACTTGTTAAGGGGTGCATTTTCAAAATATGGAAAATACGGTTAATACGTGTTTAGGTTGCTTTTCGAGACCCCATGGTTGCGCATGGTATCCACTCGTCAATGGAAGTGGCCCCCCCCCCCCCCCCCCCCCGGGTATTGACTGCGGATAAAACGAGGTGAGTTTGAGTCCCAACTAAAAGAAAGTAACAGTAAAGAAATGTAGAAAAATCTGAAGTGAAGGAATCGGAAGTCTCAACAATCTTTTATTTTTGGTGGGGGGTGCATATGGAACTCATTCCCTTTCATGTTACTGGGGCTATTGAAATGAATGAGGTATCAAATGAAAGGTCTTGATGAGCTCTAAATGATGCTATGAACCAAACACCTCATATCTCTCATTTATTTTTTTTTGCAACATACCGTACCGGCCCGGGGGGGGGGGGAGAACTCGTCCAAAAAAGTAGTAGGTATGTGCCGCGGGTGAGACAAAAAACGGGGGACTTGAAGCGGGCTTATTGTAAAAAGGAGGGTCCTCGGAAAGGGCTTCAGAACTACAAATGTTTGTGAAAACGGGGGTCCTTGGAACGGGTCACCTGCGTGTGAGTGCGTAGGCATCCCTTGGCCTAGTCTAGATCTATGCCTATGGAACGTGCATGCAGCTAGCCCGGCGGCACGGGCGCCGGTGCGCTACCACGCGCAGAGGCGATGGTCGGACAGCGCTCTGCGTCCGATTTTCACCAAAATTGCGGCTCATTGTCACTGATTTGTATCAGATCGATGCGACCGGAACGGCGTAACGGAAAATATACGAAGCTTTGAAGCAGATTTCTTTTTTCTCGATAAGAAGAAAATGCTATGCGTTGGAACAGAAATTTGAGTGTAAAAATGGGGGGTCCCCTCCGCGGCACATACCCACTATGCGGCATGCCCACTATGCATTATAATTATATGATGGTGGGCCCCAAGTCTGCACACCTAACAATTTGAGTTAAGATTTAACATGAATTTCTTCTTATTTCACAATATCTTTCAGTTAATAATGTTTCTTATATTATTAAGAGTAAGTGTACCAAATTTCTCATTAAAAAATGAAAGAAAATATAGGATTTTCTTGAAAAAACCTCGGGCAGTCATTTTTAGATTGAAAAATAAAATGGTAGGGCCCACCCACTTGTTCACTGCAACCATCCTGCCTGTGGGGAATCTACAAGTAGGACTATGGACGGTATGCCAATGCTGTACATAGCACACACTTTAAAAAATCATTAAGATATCACTTTTGTGACCAAAATTACTAATTTCCATACAGTTGCAATGTATTTTTCATTTGTAACTTGGGAATAATTTTTGTATTCACCAGAGCGCTCAAAAACTTGAATTTTGGGCATATTTTTGTGTACGCCCTCTATTGGTGGAAAGTAATATGGCAAGAAAATTTTCATTTTTCAATCTCTATTTTTAATTAAGAAAAAACAATTTTAAAGAATCAAATTTACCTAAGAGCCAAGTTATATGATGATCGAATAGCTGTATTGGAAACTGAGAGTATACGAAAATAAAGGCATTTGTCCCATAGAAAGAGAAAATAAGCCAAAATTGCCACCCTTATTTTGCCACACATGGAGATGTAACTGAGAACAAGGTTATATCATAACCTTGTTCATTGAATGAGTGGGCCTACCCCATGTCTGCGCACTCATTCAATTTGCACATGATTCAGGGATTTTGATGAGAAAGGCTGCATTTTGAATTTGAGGCCATCACATGAAATGCCCTAAATTCATTAATTTCCCACCATTTTAAGTCGGATTTTCTATGAATACCTGTCTATGTATTGCATGTGTAAAGTTCGTGCTCGTCGCATATTACCTCAGGCGATGTTCGTGCAGGCTCCACTCCACTTCACTACCGCTACACTACGCTCCACCTACCCGAACATCGGGACAGTGAACTAGATCGGATATTCCGAGTCATAAAAGGTGGGATGGCAATCACGGTTATCGTAAATATTTAAGAAAAAAAATATAACGAGGGATATGAATGACTTAAAGGAGAATGAAACTCTTGGAGCAAGTTAGCTTTTGTGAAAGCAGAAAAATCAAAGAATAAGATCAACAAAAGTTTGAGTAAAATAGGACTAGCAATAGAAGAGTTATGAGCATTTGAATGTCGAGATCACTAATGCTATGGAGATCCTCCCTTTGGCAATGCGACCAAGATCTATGATGTCACAGATGAACAACTCTCCCCTTTTGGACACTAAAAATATACCCCAAAACATCTCTTTTTACTCATTCTAATCATATGACAAACGATTCATCAATGATATAATGTTGTAAAACCTCTGTACTTGTCCTCTCATAAAGAGAACACCTCACCTTGTGATAGACTCTATAAAAGTGAGAATATAATTGAAATAAGTACTAAAGTAATGAAGGAGTTGTACGTGTGTGACACCACAGATCTTGGTCGCATTGCCAATAGGAGGATCTACATGGCATTAGTGATCTCAATATTCAAATGCTCATAACTTTCTTATTATTCATTCAATCTTCCTAAAACTTTCAACAATATGTTTCTTTGATTTTTCTCTTTGATATGGATTCAGCTGGTTTGAAGGGTTTCATTCTCCTTTAATATCTTACTCTACACCCGTATTTCACTCCGTGTCCATCCTCCGGTTATCCTCAAAATTGGTGATTTTGGGCCAGTATCTTTTTCCTCACACGTATTATTCACGGCCGATTTCAAAACATCGCATGCGATTGCGATCGATCAGCGACCGATCGCATGCGATGTTTTGAAATCGGCCGTGAATAATACATGTGCGGAAAAAGATACTGGCCCCAAATCACCAATTCTGATAACCGGAGGATGGACACGGAGTGAAATACGGGTGTAGAGTAAGATATTAAGTCATTCATATCCCTCGTTATATTTTTTTTCTTTAATTTTTACGATAACCAATTAACCATGATTGCCATCCCACCTTTGTGACTCGGTATATCCGAAATGGTTCACGGTTCCGATGTTCGGGTAGGTGGAGCGTAGTGTAGCGGTAGTGAAGTGGAGTGGAGCCTGTACGAACATCGCCTGAGGTAGTCGCGTATCTTCTTTTACTAGAATCGCGATCTACGCGTGTGCGCAGACAAGGGGGACTGCGCAGACTTGGGGGAACGTGCTACCGGTATACTGATAAGAAGAAAATGGAACGGAAATTTGAGTGTAAAATGGGGGTCCCCTTCGCGGCACATACCCACTATGCATTATATACTGAGTGCCCCCCCCCCCCTCCCGGGCGTACCGTTACCTACGGCAAGGCTCCACATTAACTTTTTTTGGTGGTGGCCCGTTCGGGCCACAAAAATCTTTAAATAATTTTTTTTTGGTGCCCCGATATTAAAGTTTGGTGCCCCGAAAAATATAAAGAAAAACATTAAAAATGAATAAATGGGTATAAATGGTTTAACCACTGTAAAAAAAATTGAAAGAAAATAATAAAACGGCAAAAAAAAGTGTGAGAAAATTCCTTCCCTAAATTTGCCAAAATTTTTGAAAAATTCACATTTCATATTAATGAAATGCCTTCCCAAAGTATTTACTTTCTCAAGAGTTGTTTAAGAAGTCATTTATAAACAAGAAAGAAAGTAACTGTCTGTTTATTTTTGGCTAGAAAAGACCGGAAAAGACACAGCTTCAATAGAAACCAAGTAAAAACATACATACAAATGCACATGTGGGACTGTGATGTACTCACCTATAGATGTGTTTTTATGTATATCATTTTCATTTGGAAATCGGTCTTTTTGAGTCAAAAGAGAGGTCATGATTCCTCTTTTTAATGCTTGCAAATAATCAGGATACACCAGATTTTAGCAAAAAGGTCTGTAGAAGGGCATTTCATTGGTGTAAAATGTGACTTTGACTTGGATTTTCATAGTTCTGTGGAAGATTTCTTAGCAGCAACATTTCGTATCGCAGCTCCCTGAGTCTGAGTAGGCTGCTAACGCACAGCTGCTTCAAGCATGCAAAGCTCACGCCAGCCGGCCGGCGCAGCCGGCTGGATAAAAGCTACTTAATGCTATAGCGGTAGGCCAACTTTGTGTGTGTGTTTGTGTGTAGATCAACAAAAAGGGCGCATGACGAACTGGCTTGCAATTTGAATTGTAGAAAGTTGATAAATGCGTGCAAAATGGGGAGAAAAATTGCGCTATTCTGAAAATTATTGGTTGCCCGATTCGGGCCACCAAAACTTAATATTTTTTCATTAATGGTTGCCCGAGGTGAATTTCTGGTGGCCCCGGGACACCGGGCCACCGCTAATGTCGAGCCTTGCCTACGACGTGCGCTAAGCCTAAGGAGTACCCACCTATGGGTACATTACCGCCGCAGTGCACAGGATAACCACTGGCACGGCACTTGCAATAAGTTTTTTATTCTTATGTAAAAATTTGAAATTTATCTACATTTTACATGAAACTAAGCTTTGGATATGAAACTTACCAAACGATATGAAGCCAATTTCAATTCCTCTCTGTCTTTCTGGTACTTTATATCGATGATTTTACTTGATGTCGAAGCAGGCATGCGGCCAATTCGCTGGTTTTCTCTATACGCACAGAGAGGGCGCGCGATATTACTTAATAAACTTGCTTGTTTACGTCGTTTACGTCAGATCAGCTGTACTGCTGGTTGCGTTCTAGGCGCTCCGCATTTTTTTCGCTGTTCAGCGTTATTTTATGATGTAGCGCCATCAGCGATTATACGTGAGATGCCCGTTGATTTTTTTGGTACAATTTCCTATTATGCACCAGCGACTTGAATCTAGACTGTTCTATAAGAAAAATTCGCATTTCGATTGTTGTTTGCGTAATTTCCACCGCAGTATTAAGGATCGGACAGAGTATCTATTCTTGGCTGAGATTTTGAAGGTAAGCGTTTAAAATCCCTTTTTATGAATATTTTGTAGCATAGTTTGAAAATTAATTCAATGAACAGATTTAGATGAATAAATTTAGTATTATTGTGAAGATTTTGGCGTGTGTCATTCTCTCACATTCGTGTGATGAATGAAAACGTCAAAATTCATTATGAAATGACATGCGTTGTGCGAGGTTAGTATAACTAACCTCGCATGCTTGTGACTTGTGTGAGTGAAGGAGTACCCAGCCCCAGGCCAGGCAGCTCCGGCCCGCGGGCCGGAGGCGGAGCTTAAGTTAAGTTCAAGTTCAACTGATGACATGATCATGGACATGGATGGAGACAGACAAACACTTACCGCTAACGTAGTTCCTTGGGAGAAATTTGCTAAGTTGGTGTCGTATCAAAATTCTGGCAGCCAAAATTCTTTGACAATCAACCAAATGGAGCCGAAAAATACCAATAAATGGAAGTCTGCACGACACCATAACGTGCCCGTGTAAAGGTAGACGGGAAGATCGGATCGGACACTAATATACGGTATATATAGCGCGCGCAATAAAACGCTGAATTTCGATTCGTGCATGGCCGGTCTATATGAGCCGCCGATTGTACCAATATTATATAGAACAATTATCTGTTATATAATCATTATTTATTAAATAATAACTATTATTTTATATAATTTACATTTTATTTGTAAATAATTACTATTATATAAAATAACATTTCTAATTATTTATACATATTTCCAAGTAATACTTCTTTATTTGTAAATAATAATAGTTCGACATTCCATTATTTATGATTATTTGTTTTTCATTATTTATAAATAATGGAATGTCGAACTATAATGTTATTTTATATAATAGTAATTATTTACAAATAAAATGTAAATTATATATAAATAATGATAACATAACAAATAATTGTTCTATATAATATTGGTACAATTGGCGTCTCATAGGTCTATGGGGAATTAAAGGGAGCGTTGAGTAAGAAAACTTCAAAACTTGCGCAAGTCGGCAAAGCCCTGTGTACAAGACATATGGGGGGAATGACAGAGAGGGCGCAAGCTGCCCCCCACCAAGGCCCTATATAGGGCCTAGCTTGCCCCCCACCCCCGGCAGATTTCACCGGAAAATATAAAAAAACGGGAAAAAGAGAAAAGGGAGGGAGAAAGAAAGGGAGGGAGAAAGAAAGGGAAAGGGGAAAAGGAAAGGAGAAGGAAAGGGAAAAAGTGAAAAGAAAACGGAAGGAAAGCGGGAAAATTAAGGAACGAATAAAGAACATTTGAGAAAGAACAAGTCATTCCGAAATATCATCATGATTAGGATGAAGGGATATGAATTAAAAGATGACAAATAAATGTCAAACAAAAGTGGAAAATGAAGGTAGAATCCGGGGGGGGGGCACTTCCATTGACGAGTGGATACCATGCTGGGGTCTCGAAAGCACTATTCTGAAAATGTATTGGCGTGTGAAACCCTATACCCTTAAGGACAAGTCCTCCCCAACAAAAAGTTGATTTGAAAAAAAGGATCAATCCAACAAGCAAAACACTGAAAATTTCATCAAAATCGGATGTAAAATAAGAAAGTTATATTTTAAAGTTTCGCTTAATTTCACAATGCACATCCTTGTCGGTATGCAAATTGGCAGACTGATGACATCAACCACTCACTATTTCTTTTGTATTTTATCAAATGAAATATTCTAATTTAATTTCTCCTCCTTGTCAAGTGAAACAAGTTTTATTTCTCCCTGAACATGTGGAATTACCATTATTTTAGCAGTTTATGGTTAAGTTAAGTTGGTCCTTATTGTCAAATCTCTATAAAAATTGAAATATTGTATTATTCAAACCTGAATAAAAAACAAAAGAAATAGTGAGTGATGGACATCATCGACTCTTCTGATTTGCATATCGCTGAGTTATGCACTGAACTGTTTTGTGAAAAATAAGCGAAACTATTTTTTCACCCCCCCCCCCTCATTAGCAAGCTGGATCCGCACTGTGTATACGAACAATGGAAACTTAACTGAGTCCAACTCCAATATGAGAACTTTCAGCCCATGTTCACCATTATCACTATCAAAACCATTATAAGCAACATCATAATCATCATCACTATATCATCACCATCAACACCACCACCATCGTTACCATCACCATGATCATTATCATCACTATCAAAACCATTATAAGCAACATCATAATCATCATCACTATATCATCACCATCAACACCACCACCACCACCATCACCACCATCATCATCACCATCACCACCATCACAATTCATCACAAGAAATAAAAAAATCTTAATAGCCAATATCTTGTTGCTATTTTATTTTCCATTATTCAGTAAAAAAAAAAAGTCTCCTTCATACCACAAACAAAACATTAAACAGGGAGACATCCCTGGATCCTCCCTATAGGTTTAGTGATGAAATCATATCAACATTATTTGCCAAACAAGTGTGGCACAGAAGTTGCATTGGAGATTTAACTCGGATCTAATCACGGGGACCTAATGCTCACTAATGTTGAACAAAATCAAACTCAAAGTAAAAAAATACATAGTTAAAGGGGGATGAAACCTTTGGAATGAGTAGGCTTGTGTGGAAACAGAAAAATAAAAGAATGAGATGAAAGAAAGTTTGAGAAAAATCGGACAAATAATGAGAAAGTTATGAGCATCACTAATGCCATAGATATCCTCTTATTGGCAATGTGACAAAGATTTGTGATGTCACATGTGAACAACTATTCAAAATGTCTCCTTTTCTCTCCTATAGTGAGATAAACTTTTCACCCATAATTGTGTTCTTTGAAAATCTATATTACATGCCCTCATTACATAAAGAATGCATACTTTACTAATAGATGTGATAAAAGAGGCTGATTATAAATACAAAATTAATTACAATAATGATCAAAACTTCAAATGCTCATAACTTTCTTATTATACATTCAATTTTCTCAAATTCTTGTTGATCTGTTTCTTTGATTTTTTCTGTGTTCGCACAAGGTACCTTGTCCAAAAGGTTTCATTTTCCTTTAAAGAGGTATCACATTAGCTGCTTGGCAGCACTTGTTGCATAAGAATATTGTTACCAGCCAAGCTCCATTTACATCAAAATACACAAAATTTCATATGAAAATGACTAAAATGCAAACATGAAACAAAAATATACACAAACAATCTATTCTTAAAAGAATATAAAATGACACAAAGATTCTTATTTTATCATACAGATCTGAAACCAATCCAAAAATGTTCAATGAGAGGAAACCTGAGTCTAGACAAGTGGTGCCAAAAGTTCATTTTTTTTTTGCATATTTGTTTCTTTTTTGCAATGAATGATTTTTTTAAAAGTTTTGTTACATATTTTTTTTTAATTTGTGATGATGGTGTATGTGCCATATAAGATGCCTGGGGGCCGTTTCATAAAGCTGTTCGTTGCTCTTAAGAGCGACTTTAAGAACGACTGGTTTCATCATTTCTTATGCGCTAAACCATCACCAATGAATATACCATTTACCACAAGAAAGGATCACCAGTCGTTCTTAAAGTCGCTCTTAACTTACGAACAGCTTTATGAAACACCCACCTGATCTGTTGTCAATAGACAATTATGACCTGTATGATCCTTGATGGTGATGTCATCACCCTTCTCTTGCCCGCTAATCCAAAGATCGTCGCAAAAAAATTTGCACAAGCGTAGAGCTGGATGTAAACTATACATAACATATAACTCATATGACACTCAAATTGTTCATAATTGTATGGGAATGGTAACTAAAGTAATTTGAAGTGTTTCTCTGTTAGAAAAAGCAAAAGGAAACAAAACAGTAAACATAAGAAATATACAACATAGACAGAAGTTTTGAATTTTTGGCTCCCCATAACAGGCCTCAGTGTCTTAAAGGTATTGTTTAACTTTGTGAGCAGCCGATTTAAAAAAATATCAAACCAAGATGAAACATGTGTACAAGTGCATGTATTAGAACTAATAAACCCTGAAAACAACCATTATTGAGAAAGAAAAGCTAAAACTACAAGGCAAACCCCGATTTTGTAAATAGGCGTCTTATAGACGCCTAAATAGTACACATAAAGTGTATGGGATGAAATTAAGATGGTGTTTTCGGTAACTTTATATTTCAATTTTTGAAGCACTAAATAATTATTTTCTAATGCAATTTTTTCTGGGCTTCATTTTTGTAACATATCATAGACACAGGTGACAAGTGTGACCTTCTAGCTCAGATTTTTTAAAAGTCAAACCAATGTTAACCAATCACTTTAACAAAAACCAATACAAAGGTATAGTAATCCATAAACTAAATATATTTATTTGTAAATGAAAATAAGTTTCCTTTATATACATACCTTGCCAGGTGTACTATGATTTGCAATGCGATCAATAATTGATCGTAATGCGATCAATAATTGATCGTAATGCGATCAATAATTGATCGTAATGCGATCAATAATTGATTGTAATGCGATCAATAATTGATTGTAATGCGATCAATAATTGATCGTAATGCGATCAATAATTGATCGTAATGCGATCAATAATTGATCATAATGCGATCAATAATTGATCGTAATGCAATTTCTAATTTCTCATAATGTGGAGTGCCAGATGATGAGAAATATAATAATGATGATCATAATAATGGTTTAATATCAAGTCTAGATATGACACTCCTGGCTGCTATTCCTGGAATGACTTGGTACCTCACCTGAGTCTAGAGTGCGTTGGTGAAGGATGATGTACAACCTTGAAACTAGTAAGATCATCACATCTGTATATATATATATATTCATCAATTGAAGTGCTTTAATTTCCTTTTATACATCTAAACATGAAATGTACACCTTGCCATTTTTGAAAACAGACATCATCCAGCCAATTACTCTTTCAAAAAATAAACAAAACAAGAACTGGTAAAAACTATCCTATCTGTCAAATAGAGAATACATGTATAAAACTAACAGGTTACAGTGACCAGATATGACTGACATATTTAACCCTTATTAAACCTCAACAAATTTCTCCGCTACGCCGCCGCGCAAATTTTTTGACCGCGCCGCTCACTGACTTTTTACTTTCAAGTCTAGTGCATCTTTTGAGACCAAATTTGTAATGTCCGGGTACGTGGTTCCAAAATTACGTGATATTTTGTAAGTGCATGTCAGTCCCAAAATTGCTCAAAAACGTGATTATGTGTACAAAGTCAATAAAAATTGTGTTTTTCAACCAAAAATCATAAATGTATGATTATTTTTACTTTTGTTGGTTTAGATGGATTTATCTTATGTTATTGATGATCACAAAAGGTTTCCTGACAAAGTTCATCGAAAAAAACAATAAAAAACAAAGGTTTGAACAAAGAAAGAAATACATAAGAATTAAAAAAACTATAAAATACACAAGAAATTAATCATTTTTAGGCAATTTTTTGTAGATTTTTTGTTAGAAATGTGAAAATCAATATGTTCACCAAAAATGAGCATTCTACTAGCTATATAAAGAGTTAAAGGCAAAAACATACACAAAAAAACAAAATTAGGGCAAATTTCATATGCTTATTTGCATAATTAATAAAAAAATATTAGCAATTAATTTTTTGAAAATTTTATTATAGTCTTACGTTTACATCCGGCTCTATGCGCGGGCAAATTTTTGCGGCGATCACGCAATCAACGACCGAGATCTGAGGGGGGGGGGGGGTCAAATTGACCGCCCCCCAGTATATATTGGTCTGAAATAGCCCAGTTAAGATAGGATTAACAAAACTTGTTTATAAACACAGTCAAATGACTGGCCCTGACTAAGTTTTCCTAATTTGACACATTGTCATACCAACATACTGATCAAGATATGGATGGTATATATTGGTAGACACAAAATATATTACAATTTTGCCAAAGTAGAGCAATATGGGCCAAAGATTGAAAATTGCAACTAGAAACATGGCGATATACAATAATTTTCTCGCAAAACTAAAAAAAACAATTTGGTGGTGCCAGAAATTATTTCTAATAGGACAATGACAGTGAAATAAAGCTAATGTTACATAATGACTTGTATAACATAATATTTTCATATTAATGATGGAATGTATTAAAAAAGAAAGCCTACATTAATAAAATAAGTGGAACGCCTCTGGCAGTCTCGCCTGCATAACGCGATTTGATATAGCAGCAGTGCCGACTTTGAAAACAGCTATTGAATAATTATTCACACAACAAAACATTCATATGATAAAAAAATACTATGCCCATAGACCGAAAATGACTTTTTACCATGATCATATGACCTAAACATGTGCAAAACAATCATTCATACTTGATTACCATTGTGTCTATGTTTCATGAACTAGATCCATAAACTTTCTAATATATGATGCCAATTCAACACGGCCAAAGCTAATTAACCTTAAATGACCTTTGATCTTGGTCATGTGACCTGAAACACGCTCATGATATTCAGGGATACATGGTTGCTCTTATGTCCAAATTTCATTAACTATATCCAAAAAATTTTAAAAGTTATGAAAATTCCACAAATACCCCCAACATGGCCAAAGTTTGTTGACCCTAAGTGACCTTTGACCTTGGTCATGTGACTTGAAACTCAGGCAGGATCTTCACTGATACACCATAACTCTCATTTATAAGTTTCATGAACTAGGTCCATATACTTTCTAAGTCATGATGACATTTCAAAAACTTAACCTTGGTTCAGATTTCAATGTTAACGATGCCGCCGCCATCAGAAAAAAAAATTATAAATTTATATCATGATATGAACATGTACTAATTTACCTAGGATATTTCAATGTCAGCTTTCAGAAAAACGTTTGATACAATTTGACTGTGTAGCCAACAAGATTTATGACATATTAACAATTTCGAATTCAATAAATAAACTAGAGATTTTCGCCAGGTCGTGGAGCCGAGCACATGTATCCCCGAACCCACCGCGTCATTCGTCATTGCGATATATAGAGCTCACACAGAAATTTGACAAAGAAATACAATCATCATGGCGACAATGACCCTGCCCACATTTTGCCTGTGGGTACCAAATATGATGATAATAATATGACGCAGCAGCGTGACTCTGCAGAACCTAAAGTATTGTCCAGTATCACCTGTTGGGCCTTTATAGAGTAATCTGGATATATTTTGTAAACCTAACCCTAAGACATATTCCAAGCAATACCTAACCTCATCATCTCAATCTAGGGCCAAAAGTGCCTCAGGTTTTAAAAGTGAAGATTAAATTTTAGTGGAATGGTGAATTGCTGACTCCACAAAACATCAAATAGTTTGAAACTATCAAAATTCTTTTCAATATTCCAGGATTAGCGAATAGAGGCACCTTAATTATCAAAATATCAGAGCCATGTATGTCCATCAAAGACAAATCATTATCAGCTAATTGAACACAGAATATATGACTGAATTTCCATGTGAGGCAAGGAGGTTTATTGCTCATAAAAATTGATTCCATTCAGGAAAAATGGAGTAAATTGTTTCCTTATGGATTTGTCAGAACTTATCATGCACATCTGAATGTTTAATCTGTATGTACTTCTTACTGCAAACGCATTATAAGCAGATTGAGGAGTTCATCTGAGCTCCTTAGCTGGAGCTGGAGTCGATCGTTGTTACTGCCTCAAGATAAAATGGACCATGCTAATTCAGGGTGTACAGAAGAAACCTACACATTAAATGTATAGATGAAAGAGATATGCTGAGATTCAATTCGCAAAGACATCTAGTTGTGACCGTAGGCTGATTAGACCGATATAGATCCATTTCTGAAGTCTGTTTTACCAATGAGGCAGTTGATGAGGACTGGCTTGCCTTTCTTACTGATCTCCTGAGCTTCAATCAGCTTCTGATGTATCTCATCTTTAGATTCATTTGTTAACTTGATACCTACTCCACCAATTCCTTCAACCGCCTTGTCATAGTCACAGAACTGTCGGGAAAATGATTTTTTTTTAAGAGTTAAGAAATAATAAATCATATGGAACAAGTTAGCTTGTGTGAAAACATAATAATGAAAGAATATGATAATCTAAAGTTTTAGTAAAATTGGACACACATTTGGATGTGCTATGGCAATCCTCATATTGGCAATGCAAATAAGATTTGTGATGTCACACATGTACAACTCTCCCGTTTAGACTCATGTCATCTCATAAAAGAAGATCTTGCAATAGAGACTAGATAAAAGAGACAACTGAAACGAAATAAGTACTAATAAGGGTAATTGGGAAAATGTACATGTGTGGCATCAGAGATGTTGGTGGCATTGCTAATGGGATGGTATGTAAAGCATTAAAGGAATCCAAAACCCAAGAAGAGTATGAGGCGCCGAATGTACCAATATTATATAGAACAATTATTTGTTATATAATCATTATTTATTAAATAATAACTATTATTTATATATAATTTACATTTTATTTGTAAATAACTACTATTATATAAAATATCATTTCTAATTATTTATATATAATTCCAAGTAATACTTCATTATTTGTAAATAATAATAGTTCGACATTCCATTATTTATAAATAATGATTATTTGTTTTTCATTATTTATAAATAATGATTATTTGTTTTTCATTATTTATAAATAATGATTATTTGTTTTTCATTATTTATAAATAATGATAATTGGTTTTTCATTATTTATAAATAATGATTATTTGTTTTTCATTATTTACAAATAATGATTATTTGTTTTTCATTATTTATAAATAATGATTATTTGTTTTTCATTATTTATAAATAATTTGTTGAGTTTTCTATTATTTATAAATAATGATTATTTGTTAAATAATGAAAACGTCTACTTCATTATTTATAAATAATTTTTTCGAGTGCACCATTATTCTCATTATTTATAAATAATCATTATTTAATGTTCGAGTTTTCCATTATTTATAAATAAAGATTATTTGTTAAATAATGAAATATCTACTTCATTATTTATAAATAATAATTTTGTTTCAATATCCCATTAATCATTATTTATAAACAATTTTTACAGTTTGCCATTATATACAAATAATCATTATTTATATACAAATAACCATTATTTATTAAATAATGCCATTATTTATTAAATAATGCCATTATTTATTAAATAATGCCATTATTTATTAAATAATGCCATTATTTATTAAATAATGGAAAACTCGCTATAACATGCAAATGTGGGACCGCCCATGATATGAATATTCATGATGCGATTTCCTTTTTCGTGATTTTTCTTCACAAATTTTTGTCCATTTCCTCTTCATAATGACATTTCTTGAAGCAATTTTCTAGGGATATGGTCTGATTGTAATATTCTTCATTTTCTATATAACTTCGTCTTCGTAGAAATATCAAAAAGTGTAATTTTATACGATTTTTCCTACAGTTCACAATCCCCATAGGCGCGCGTGTACGGTAGGGACAACCGGTGAATCGACGGAGTGCTCTTCATCGAAATACTACGTTGGTTGGTCCCCGGAAGTGGCGGGCGGAATTTAGCCCGAATCCTCGATGGAAGTCGATCAAGTGCATATGAGCTGAGAGAGTGAAATATCAGTGTACTTGTACAGGCCCTTCTACTTTTTATAAATATTTCTTGTTGCTTTTTTTGTTAAGTTAATTTTTCCTGGTGTAGAGATAAGTTTCAGTTCTAATAATGCACTTCAAATACATTTTGGAGTGTCTGTTTGAGGCGTTTGGGGCGATTTCACCCTGGCCCCAAAATGCTCGCAACGACAATACGGGGGCATGATGACCCCTAAATTTTAAAAAACTTATTTTTCTATTGAAAATTATCACAAAATTCACCAAAAGTGTGCACGAAAGCCTTCGTATTTCACTTTTAAAACTCCAAAAAGTGCCCAAATGACAAGCTTGGTCGCTTCGCTGTGTCGCTTTCAACTTGAGAACGTTTACGCGTCTGCTTCGATATATCCCCCCCCCCCTCCTCCGAAAGAAATTCTGTATACGGCCATTCTCTAAAGAGCCTGGCACATTGATTTATGTATACTTTCATTTTCATTATTTTTATCTCATTATCAACATGGCCTTACGCATAATTTTTTCCAGGGGGGCCGGGGCCGGAGCATGACGCGCGTAAACTTTCTCAAAAAAATCTTGAAAGCGAGACAGCCACGGGACCAAGCCAAAATGACAAGCTTAGTCGCTTCGCTGTCTCGCTTTCAACTTAATTGAGAACGTTTACGCGTGTCTGCCCCCACCCCCCGAAAAAAATTTTGTGAACGGCCATGCTCAAAAGAGCATATGGCACATTGATTTATATGTACTTTTCATTTTCATTATTTTTATCACATTATCATCATGGCCTTACACAGAATTTTTACCGGGGGGGGGGGGGGGGGGGGGGAGCAGCTAGGACACGCGTAAAGTTTCTCAAAAAAATCTTGAAAGCGAGACAGCGACGCGACCAAGCTCAAATGACAAGCTTGGTCGCTTCGCTTTTTCAAGATTTTTATGAGAAAGTTTACGCGCGTCATGCTCCGGCCCCGGCCCCCCTGGAAAAAATTATGCGTAAGGCCATGTTGATAATGAGATAAAAATAATGAAAATGAAAGTATACATAAATCAATGTGCCAGGCTCTTTAGAGCATGGCCGTATACAGAATTTCTTTCGGAGGAGGGGGGGGGGGATATATCGAAGCAGACGCGTAAACGTTCTCAAGTTGAAAGCGACACAGCGAAGCGACCAAGCTTGTCATTTGGGCACTTTTGGAGTTTTAAAAGTGAAATACGAAGGCTTTCGTGCACACTTTTGGTGAATTTTGTGATAATTTTCAATAGAAAAATAAGTTTTTTAAAATTTAGGGGTCATCATGCCCCCGTATTGTCGTTGCGAGCATTTTGGGGCCAGGGTGAAATCGCCCCAAACGCCTCAAACAGACACTCCAAAATGTATTTGAAGTGCATTATTAGAACTGAAACTTATCTCTACACCAGGAAAAATTAACTTAACAAAAAAAGCAACAAGAAATATTTATAAAAAGTAGAAGGGCCTGTACAAGTACACTGATATTTCACTCTCTCAGCTCATATGCACTTGATCGACTTCCATCGAGGATTCGGGCTAAATTCCGCCCGCCACTTCCGGGGACCAACCAACGTAGTATTTCGATGAAGAGCACTCCGTCGATTCACCGGTTGTCCCTACCGTACACGCGCGCCTATGGGGATTGTGAACTGTAGGAAAAATCGTATAAAATTACACTTTTTGATATTTCTACGAAGACGAAGTTATATAGAAAATGAAGAATATTACAATCAGACCATATCCCTAGAAAATTGCTTCAAGAAATGTCATTATGAAGAGGAAATGGACAAAAATTTGTGAAGAAAAATCACGAAAAAGGAAATCGCATCATGAATATTCATATCATGGGCGGTCCCACATTTGCATGTTATAGCGAGTTTTCCATTATTTAATAAATAATGGCATTATTTAATAAATAATGGCATTATTTAATAAATAATGGCATTATTTAATAAATAATGGTTATTTGTATATAAATAATGATTATTTGTATATAATGGCAAACTGTAAAAATTGTTTATAAATAATGATTAATGGGATATTGAAACAAAATTATTATTTATAAATAATGAAGTAGATATTTCATTATTTAACAAATAATCTTTATTTATAAATAATGGAAAACTCGAACATTAAATAATGATTATTTATAAATAATGAGAATAATGGTGCACTCGAAAAAATTATTTATAAATAATGAAGTAGACGTTTTCATTATTTAACAAATAATCATTATTTATAAATAATAGAAAACTCAACAAATTATTTATAAATAATGAAAAACAAATAATCATTATTTATAAATAATGAAAAACAAATAATCATTATTTGTAAATAATGAAAAACAAATTATCATTATTTATAAATAATGAAAAACCAATTATCATTATTTATAAATAATGAAAAACAAATAATCATTATTTATAAATAATGAAAAACAAATAATCATTATTTATAAATAATGAAAAACAAATAATCATTATTTATAAATAATGGAATGTCGAACTATTATTATTTACAAATAATGAAGTATTACTTGGAATTATATATAAATAATTAGAAATGATATTTTATATAATAGTAGTTATTTACAAATAAAATGTAAATTATATATAAATAATAGTTATTATTTAATAAATAATGATTATATAACAAATAATTGTTCTATATAATATTGGTACATTCGGCGCCTCATAGAAGAGAAGCAAACTTATTGGAAAGAGTAAAATGAGAAGAACAATTTAAAACAAGTTTCATCAAAATCGGTTATAAAATAAGCGAGTTATGGAAGTTTGAAAAGTCTTGTTGTACTTTCTATGGGGATCCTCAAATTGGCAAACATGCTTCAAAATGGCTGATTTTGTGGACAACCCTCAATTTGTTTTGTACACATATTTTCCCCTTTATTTTAAATGTACATATTTCACATCATCTCCTCCTGACCTTGATATATGTGGTGTGAATTACATTTTCCCATTACATATTTTATGCTCAGAATGAGGCAATATGCAATTTTAAAGATGATAATAGGGAAAATCTGAAAAATTGTGTACAAAACAAGTGGAGAGTTGTCCACAAAATCAGCCATTTTAAAGCATGTTTGCCAATTTGAGGATTCCCATAGAAAGTACAACAAGACTTTTTAAGCATCCATAACTTGCTTATTTCACAACCGATTTTTGATGAAACTTATTTTAAATTGTTCCTCTTATTTTACTCTTTCCAATGAGATTGCTTCTCTTCTTGGGTTTTGGATTCCTTTAATGCTTTACATACCATCTCTTTCCAATAAGATTGCTTCTCATCTTGGGTTTTGGTTTCCTTTAATGTTCCCAATATTCAAAAGCTCATAACTTTCTTGGTCTTTTGCTCGATTTGTCTCTTTTACATGAATCCATCTGGTTTCAATGAATTCATTCTTCTTTATACTTAACAAGAGTCGAATAGGGATAGCAAATGTCACAATACATCATCAAGTCAAATAGGAAAATCATTTCAAAACAAAAAGCTCAGGAACTTCAAGAGTAAGATTTTTCATTGAAAAGAAGAAGAGTTCTGTGATGTTATGAACAGTAGGCAATAATTACTCACATGGGAGATATTAGGAATTATGTCTACTTGTCAAAATATATTGATGATCTTCTTGCAAAAGAGTGAAAACTGATATGACTAGATTAGGAATATTTTTTCATAAATGGAAACTTTAGGGGGGGGAAATGATGGATCCAAGATAAAACCTTTGGGATTCAAAGATATCCCAAATGATAATTTAATACATAAATTGCCATACAATTAGTTTGGATTCAATTACTTTATCATCTCCCATTTTTGAGGGATGGGGTAGCTTCTAAACAATATACAATATAATCATTTGATATGAGCGATTTTGTACACAATGAATGAATCCCTTGAAGGTAAACTTCCATTGACTGTTATGTGATAACATAATATAGTCTACAGTTCTTTATAGACAAAGTACTTACAGCTAGATCACAGCTGACTCTTGATCCTAATATTGGGACCTGTTCCCTACAGATCTGAGTCCAACACGCATCGTTGCCAATCACTGCAATAACAGGTGTGTTATGACGGCTGTACGTATCAAACTCAATCAAGCTGTAACCTAATGATCCATCACCATAAACAATCCAGATGTTGGAATCAGGGTTGCAAAGTTTGGCACCAAGAGCAAAGCCACCACCGACACCAAGAGTCCCAAAGGCACCAGGATCTAGCCACTTTAGAGGACCTCTTGGTCTGTGTAAGAAAACCAGTTATACACCAAGTAAATTGATGGATTATATGCTAAAAATAGAAAAATAATATCAAGGTACAAGATATAACAACTACTCACTTTGCCAATTCACTCATTTTTCACAGCTTACCAGCTGAATTTCTGCTGTACAAACATTCATTTTCACTGACATTGAAAATGAGCATCACTCATCAGCCAGTGAACTACGGCACCATCTCATCCATTTTTTTTATTGTTCATATTAACAAACCAGACATAGACATCCCCCGAAAATTTACTTTGCCCAATCGATCGTGGGCCCGGCAGTGCCAGATTGACGTAGCTCTATCCCTCAAATCGTTGGGCACCAAATAGGGTAGCAGCAACTCGCAACTTTAAACATCTTTTGGTCTGACACGGCCAAGGTTTGAACTTCCGACCTCCCGGTTGAGAGATGGATGCCCTACCATTGGAGCCAACACACTGGTCTTACCAAAGAATTGTAATCTAAACTCTTTTCACATACAATGCACAAATATTCATCTGGTAAGCAGTAAAAATAAATGAAACTTGCCATGTTATATTTTTCATCTGCATAGCTTTCCAATATTTCTTTGGGCTTCCAATAGTCTTTAGTACTATGGCCAATTTGAATAGAATTTCAATGTCAGCTTTTACAGAAAATTGTATACAATTGTTATAAACTAGGATAAAAGACTATTTATTTAGGGCTTTTCTTGGTTAAAATTTTTTGTTGTGTTAGCTCCAATTACCAATTTTTTTTTACATGTGATGCACTTGACAGTGAGATTTAGTTATAAATTCAAATTAAGATTAAAAATTTCTAGCAAATATGAAATGGATACACTGAATAATTTATCAAAAATGTGAAATAAATATCAACAGCATCATAATAAAATATTGCTGAACAACACCAATTAATAATAATGTAGTACTGAAGCATCAGCAGTATTGCCTTAACTTTTTCATCACTCACCACTGACATCATCATCATCGTCGTTATTATTATCAAAATAAATATCATATTTCTTGTTCTTTCAACACACCGTCATCATGCCAATAATCTCATTCCCTTACTAACCTTAGTATATAAGCAGCACTTCCAACAAAGTCTCCACCGTCTGCTACAATTATACTATTATCTTCCATTACATCTTCAACCTGGTATAAGACATTTAGAGGATTCAGATATCTATCTGCTTTCTCCGATGCCTTCGTTCTACAAAATAAAATTGTTGAGGTTTGAGTTGGTTGAGATTAATGTAACTGAGAACCATCAGCAGTGCAAAAGATTTAAAACACAATAATTGTTGATTTTTCCATCCTTTTTTTTTCAGTTTGTTTTGGAAGAATATGCAAAGATTCACTGCACAGAATTATTATTCATGTCCCGACTCCCAACATTCAAAACCTAATAGCTTTAGTATGTGTTAACCATTTGTGTACCGCCCTCTATGTTTGCTTGTGAATAATACTTATGCAAGACATCAAAATAGATCTTATTTCTGACCAGCGCATACTATGTGACCTGACTGACCTAAGATCCGATTGCAACTAGACCAGTGATAACTTGTTGCAATCAGATCTTAGTGCTTATTGCATTGCACAGTGTGTGCTTTCTTAAAAGGGATGCTCCGGGCTGAAGACATTTGTATCTCAATAAACAGAGTAAAATTCACAAAGCAAAATGCTGAAAACTTGATTAAAATCGGATAACAAATAACAAAGTTACTGAATTTTAAAGATTTGCATTATTCCGGTGAAACAGTTCTAGGCATGTCTTTATGAATATTCATTAGATTTGCTGATGATGTCATATCCCCACTTGTTCTTTTGTATTGTATTATATGAAATTAGGTTTATTCAAATTTTCTCTACCAAGAACTAAAACAATTGGGGTGACAACTGATTAAGTGCATTAGTTATTTCTTGCTGCAAATTATTTCATCATAATGGAGACACATCATTTACACATGTATGAAAAAAATTAAGATATTATGATTTCATGTAGTAACAAAAGAAAAAGGAAAGTGGGGATATGACATCATCAGCCCACCTAATGAATATTCATTAAGACATGCCTAGAACTGAATCAATTTATTTAGATATAAATATCTTCGGCCCGGAGCATTCTTTTCAATCTTACAGCATACAATCATTTCAGGCGCACTCAGGTATCATTTATAGCAGCCTCTCTTCCAGCTTAATACTGAGGAAGCTAACATAGTTAACACTGAAGGATTATTATTGAGTTAATACACTTTACTATAAATACAAAAAGAATATCGGGCAGATTTACAAATGAACTCAACTTGATGATCATTGGATAATATTAGTAGCAAGTCCATGATTTGGGAATAGAAAGGGAGCATCGGCAAATAGTTAATAAAGGGGGCGCATATTAAAATAAAGCGGGTTGTGCGTCCTATCCCTGCCCCCCTCTCCCACCCCCACCTGGATCAACCATTGAATGATAGAAACATTGTAGATAAAGCTGCCTCTTGATGAAACAAAGGTGTAAGATATACTATTGTTACCAGCTTGAGTAGTGAGTAAGCCCAGACAACATTTCATGAATATTCATTGTCTTACATCTTACCTTGATTTACATTAGCTAAGGAGCCAAGGTGTCTTACTGTTACTATGGTAACTGTCAAATGAACATTTAGTAAATCCTTTTATGAAATGCTCCCCTAATCCCTGCTGTATAGAAGTTTAAAACCCCTACTTATTAATCATGTGTGCATACTGTATATCAAATAGCTTAAGTTAAACACTTAACCAGTGTACACTTATTTCGGTGCACTTCAAAATACAAAGTTTAGATACTGTTTTTAGAATCTGAATATGGAAAGCATACTTACAGATTAGCTGTTTCTTTTTCTTGGTCACGATCTCTGAGTGTTTGAATCCAATCTTCATTGCATGTATATGAACCTAGACCTTTCTGAATCTCAACTAAATAACTGGCTGGATCACCCTGGATGGCTAGTGTAGGCTTCCAAAATAGATCAGTATTCTAGAAGAGAAATATACCGTTATTACATCAGCTTGGCCAAACAATAATAATATTGACTGGCCTTCAGGGAACATAAAATAAATATCCCACAACAGAATCATATTGGCACAGGTCTTTAGGCAAGGGGAATGTATTTAATGTTCACAAAGCGAGTCAATCAATCATTTTATTATAATCCACACTGTCTGCACTCAACCCAGGTGAGGTAAATGGGTACCGGCAGGAAATAATTCCTCAAAAAGCTGTGTGCACCTGAATCGGTGGCCTAGCTTAGCCGGGTAATAATACTAGCAGTGCCCGCTGGGAGAACAGTTTTCGGAACTGAAGTGGCTACCCTGGGTAAATATTCCATTATTATTATTATTAATCAAAATCAGGCAAATACATGTACATGAAAATGGAGATATCCTTAAAGAATAGGCTGCTATAACATGTATGTCATAGATTGTTGGTGAATGGAATAATAATGACACGTATCTATTTGTATGGGTATTCATATGTCCAGATGCAAGAGTGAAGGAAGTACAAAGGTATGATTGAGCAATGTCTCTGTATGCAGAGTCTGTATAGACCAAGCAAAGTAAAAATATTATACCCCACTTATTAAAAATATTCATGAAAACTAGGAAATATAGCTCAGATGTCTGATCGGGATAGGGATGTGTATTAATAAGGAAAGTCTCCTACCATTATAGTAATCCATTTGAATCAAGTTCAAATTATTTTTACCAGCATTATATTGACATCACACTATTAAACAACAGACTATGTATTTGCACTGCACCATGTTTGGAAAGTAAATATGTGTGATTAGTAGCGGGACATCAATCTAATACAAATGAAGAAAGGAAAGGGAGAAACCTTGTAAAGTTGTTCCTTGTTACGATTGACAGCAATGACCTTTGATTTCCTGCTTAATGATCGGCCGTAATTCAGACGGAAATCACACACAGATCCTTCAAAGAAAAAAAGAAAAGATTTCATAAAAAATTGTAATTATCAATAAAAATAACAACACATATAAATACTTTGCGTATAAAGTACTTAAAAGTTACTGAAGTCTCTTAAGCACTCTACAATTATGCAACAGTATTACCCTGGCTTTATCCCACTTTCCAAACACTGATTTATTCAAAATCATAGCTTTTTCAAACCAAATACTAATTAAAGGTTTATTGACACTTGGAGAGTATATCACCATCCCCCCCCCACCCCCAAAAGAACCCAACTCAATGTTTATAATTCAGGAGTATACCAACTTCAACCCTAAACTCAGCTTTTAAATTTGGTAATATTACTAACCGGCCAAGATAACAACATCCGCCTCCTTGAGGGCGTCCTTTCTACGTTGTCGAATGTGAAGCGGACTATTCCTTCCCAGCATGCCCCTGGCCATACCAGCTAAGAAACATGGGATACCAATGGCCTACATAGAGGCAACAGAAAGCATTTCACAAGATAAGTCTGACAAGATAAGCCAACAGACAACTATTTAACAATCTCAATGATTAATGCACTGTAAAACCCCTCCTATGAACAAGTGATGCATTATATCCCACATGAAATCAGAATTAGAGTGCAAGTATTACTAGTCAATATAAATTTAGTTTTAGCAACTCTTATGAGTACAATTGAGGATACAATCTTGAGATTAGTCATGACTGAATTAATAAGACATCGTTCCATGTATGAGGAAAATGAAGATTCTCTTTATTTTCCTCATACATGGAAAGGGTTCAAAGAAAACAAAATGAAACACAGCCATGTTCTCATGCATTTATATTGTATTGGATGGCTCAGAATGGAATACCAAAAAATATTCCAAGAGTTCTGGAAAATATTCTATGAATCGCAGATGAGTGGAATATTGGCCCTAACGAGTGCAATATTTCTGGTATTTCATGAAATAAAGCCATCCAATATCATTATTTTCATCTATCCCCCCAAAAAAAATTTTTAAAGAGGGAGCAATTTGATTTAACGAGTCATATCACTTATCACATTATGCCATTTTCACTTCATACTTGGGATCATATTTGGTTGACATGAGACTTGCACTTCATTGAGGGCAGTTGTGCTCTATGCTGCGCATCGCATTGCTTTCATTGTACGCGTTGTATATTTCACGCACGCCCATAAACTGTTGAGTAAGCTTTCATAGTCGATAGCAAAGTTTGAACAGGGGCCTATGGGATATTCGTCGGATTTCGGTCCTTTTTAGGGATACCGTCCTTTAACGCACAGACAATTGATGCAGACCAAAAGTGCATTTTCAATGCATCGCTAAAACACTCTATATAGATGATAATGTAAAATATTGCACGAAAGCCCCACCCTTTTCAATCTTTCGCTCAATATTCTACAGGAGGGATATGATGCCAATTTTCATTGGTGACAATCTATGGATAAAGGTGGATGGTCAATATGTCACATGTTTCTCACAAATAAATGTGCATGCTTTATTCATAATAATACATGTTTGAAGTTTATGTGGTAAATTATTGTGTGCAGAAGATGACCGAGATCATTAGAGAGTGGAAGGAGAAAGCCACCAATCAGCCCATAATGCCTCAAAATAGGTAACACAGTGACTCTCACCTCTAAAGCTGCCCTAAGCTTGTCTGCAGGTAAAGGTGGTAGTGTTGATTGACTACCAAGTAATATAACAGGTTTCTTTGCTCTGCTAATAATCTCAATACCCTGTTGAACTATATACAAAGAAAAACATAGAAAGAAAGGATCATTTAATCATGTTAGACAAGCCAGCTATTCAAGGAAAGACAGATTCATCCCACTTCAAAGCATAATATTCTGACGAAAACCATGTCTGGACCAACCACATTACAGTAGAAACAAAAATAACTAGATGGATTTGCAACTGCATGCAGTAAAAAAATCTCCTCCCATTGCCAGATGAAGAATAAATTACACAACTAAAAGCCTATATGGCCTTGTGACTCAACCAAGTTTGAATTTGAACCATCAAACCATTTTTCAACGAACTTGCTCAGTTTGTCTGATGGTTTGTTGGTATGTTTGTTTTTTTGCTTTTGTTGTTTTATTGATTCATTGTGTACTTAAGTCAGCTGACCTGTGCGCCTTGAAACACCCGTATAAAGCTCCCTATAAATCATATTTGTATTATTTTGTAATAACGTAATATTTTCAGGTATACATGACCTCTGTGACCCTTGACCAAATGACCCCCAAAATCTATTTGTATCAAAGTCCATACATAACTAAATTTTCCAGTTGATCCCTTAGTCTCAAAGTTATTTCAGTGTACATTGTATGTAATGACCTTGTGACATACGACCTTTGATAAAAAGAAACCAAAATCTTATGAAATCATCTTCACTTCCTTATAAATACATGGGCCAAGTTTGAAGTGGAGCCCTCAAATAGTTCTTTAGTTATCTACTTACCTTGAAGGGGTGTGGCTAGAGGCTGATTTACAGGCAAGGGGGAGGGGTCTCGTTTGTCAAAGGCTCCAGCAAAGATATTATTAACAAATGTCATGATGTACCTAAAGAAAAAGAACTAGTCATGGTAAAAATTAAAGCATTTCACTTGCGAGCACGTTAACATGGTGAATATATTATGGTTGCCAACATTCTCAGCATTTCATAACATATTTGGCATTTAGACAAAGCCGCTCTGATGTGATACTTATATTATTATTATTACTATTTATTCCACCAATATACATGTAAGGTGAGATAAAACCAGCTTGACTCAAGCTTTAAACTGAGACTGATAATGAGTAACTTACCAGTTTACAATGTTATATTAACCAAGTCTTAAACTGAGATTGATATTATGAGTAACTTACCAGTTTACAATGTTATTAACCAAGTCTTAAACTGAGACTGATAATGAGTAACTTACCAGTTTACAATGTTATTAACCAAGTCTTAAACTGAGATTGATAATGAGTAACTTACCAGTTTACAATGTTATTAACCAAGCCTTAAACTGAGATTGATATTATGAGTAACTTACCAGTTTACAATGTTATTAACAAAGTCTTAAACTGAGACTGATGAGTAACTTACAGTTAACAATGTTATATTAACCAAGTCTTAAACTGAGACTGATAATTAGTAACTTACCAGTTTACAATGTTATATTAACCAAGCCTTATAATGAGTAACTTACATGTACCAGTTTACAATGTTTATTGACCAAGCCTCAAACTGAGACTGATAATGAGTAACTTACCAGTTTACAATGTTATTAACCAAGCCTTAAACTGAGACTGATAATGAGTAACTTACCAGTTTACAATGTTATT
This sequence comes from Lytechinus pictus, assembly GCF_037042905.1. Classification (NCBI taxonomy): domain Eukaryota; kingdom Metazoa; phylum Echinodermata; class Echinoidea; order Temnopleuroida; family Toxopneustidae; genus Lytechinus; species Lytechinus pictus. Next base: position 654,308 of record NC_087250.1, read on the forward strand.
AACCAAGCCTTAAACTGAGACTGATAATGAGTAACTTACCAGTTTACAATGTTATTAACCAAGTCTTAAACTGAGATTGATATTATGAGTAACTTACCAGTTTACAATGTTATTAACAAAGTCTTAAACTGAGACTGATGAGTAACTTACAGTTAACAATGTTATATTAACCAAGTCTTAAACTGAGACTGATAATTAGTAACTTACCAGTTTACAATGTTATATTAACCAAGCCTTATAATGAGTAACTTACATGTACCAGTTTACAATGTTTATTGACCAAGCCTCAAACTGAGACTGATAATGAGTAACTTACCAGTTTACAATGTTATTAACCAAGCCTTAAACTGAGACTGATAATGAGTAACTTACCAGTTTACAATGTTATTAACCAAGTCTTAAACTGAGATTGATATTATGAGTAACTTACCAGTTTACAATGTTATTAACCAAGCCTTAAACTGAGACTGATAATGAGTAACTTACCAGTTTACAATGTTATTAACCAAGTCTTAAACTGAGATTGATATTATGAGTAACTTACCAGTTTACAATGTTATTAACCAAGCCTTAAACTGAGACTGATAATGATTAACTTACCAGTTTACAATGTTATTAACCAAGTCTTAAACTGAGATTGATATTATGAGTAACTTACCAGTTTACAATGTTATTAACAAAGTCTTAAACTGAGACTGATGAGTAACTTACAGTTAACAATGTTATATTAACCAAGTCTTAAACTGAGACTGATAATTAGTAACTTACCAGTTTACAATGTTATATTAACCAAGCCTTATAATGAGTAACTTACATGTACCAGTTTACAATGTTTATTGACCAAGCCTCAAACTGAGACTGATAACGAGTAACTTACCAGTTTACAATGTTATTAACCAAGCCTTAAACTGAGACTGATAATGAGTAACTTACCAGTTTACAATGTTATTAACCAAGCCTTAAACTGAGACTGATAATGAGTAACTTACCAGTTTACAATGTTATTAACCAAGTCTTAAACTGAGACTGATAATGAGTAACTTACCAGTTTACAATGTTATTAACCAAGCCTTAATCTGAGACTGATAATGAGTAACTTACCAGTTTACAATGTTATTAACCAAGCCTTAAACTGAGACTGATAATGAGTAACTTACCAGTTTACAATGTTATTAACCAAGTCTTAAACTGAGATTGATATTATGAGTAACTTACCAGTTTACAATGTTATTAACAAAGTCTTAAACTGAGACTGATAATGAGTAACTTACCAGTTTACAATGTTATTAACCAAGTCTTAAACTGAGATTGATATTATGAGTAACTTACCAGTTTACAATGTTATTAACAAAGTCTTAAACTGAGACTGATGAGTAACTTACAGTTAACAATGTTATATTAACCAAGTCTTAAACTGAGACTGATAATTAGTAACTTACCAGTTTACAATGTTATATTAACCAAGCCTTATAATGAGTAACTTACATGTACCAGTTTACAATGTTTATTGACCAAGCCTCAAACTGAGACTGATAACGAGTAACTTACCAGTTTACAATGTTATTAACCAAGCCTTAAACTGAGACTGATAATGAGTAACTTACCAGTTTACAATGTTATTAACCAAGCCTTAAACTGAGACTGATAATGAGTAACTTACCAGTTTACAATGTTATTAACCAAGTCTTAAACTGAGACTGATAATGAGTAACTTACCAGTTTACAATGTTATTAACCAAGCCTTAAACTGAGACTGATAATGAGTAACTTACCAGTTTACAATGTTATTAACCAAGCCTTAAACTGAGACTGATAATGAGTAACTTACCAGTTTACAATGTTATTAACCAAGTCTTAAACTGAGATTGATATTATGAGTAACTTACCAGTTTACAATGTTATTAACAAAGTCTTAAACTGAGACTGATAATGAGTAACTTACCAGTTTACAATGTTATTAACCAAGTCTTAAACTGAGATTGATATTATGAGTAACTTACCAGTTTACAATGTTATTAACAAAGTCTTAAACTGAGACTGATGAGTAACTTACAGTTAACAATGTTATATTAACCAAGTCTTAAACTGAGACTGATAATTAGTAACTTACCAGTTTACAATGTTATATTAACCAAGCCTTATAATGAGTAACTTACATGTACCAGTTTACAATGTTTATTGACCAAGCCTCAAACTGAGACTGATAACGAGTAACTTACCAGTTTATAATGTTATTAACAAAGCCTGATTGTTTGCCCTTTGCTGCTACTTCTCTCAAAACTAGTTCATAACTATACAGAACATCAATAGGCAACTCAATGAAAACTGGCCCTGTAAAACAATTAGAAATGCAGAAAATATTAACAGAGTAACAATCAGATTTAATATTAAGGACATGCACACTTGACATTCATGTACCTGTTCATATTCTGAGGCCCGTCTTACAAAAGATTACTATGGACGGCCAGCAAGGTCAACATCTATTATGCATGTTTAATCAAAATATTTTCTATCTATGATGTATATTCATGCAGTCAATGTTTTCTTGAAAATTCCCTGTGCTTCTCTTCGTTTACAAAGTACACTGTAAAAATTTCCTGTGAAAAAAATTATGACATTGATGGATTTCCATAGAGTTACGATTGATTGGATCAATTGTAATTCTTTGTAAGACGGGGCCCACATGTACCTGACGATACTGTGTATACATTTATTCTCAGCTAGTGTAAAGCTACTATGCTAATGCTGAGATGCTGATAGACAACAGCATTGGCAGGATAGAAACTTGACATTAACAGATATTGATAGCACCTTCCATGCAGTATTGAGATGCAGTTCATAAATTACAGAATGAAGAGTGAGAGTGACATGTGGGCAACAATCAACATCATTAATATCAGGTAAGTAATGGAGAAAGCTGCTACATGTAATCAATGTGGAGACTGCAGCTAAAACTAAGCTTGTAACCGATTTTGCAATCGGCAACCGATTCCATTCGATTTCACCACAATCGGCAATCACTTGCCGATCTTCGATCATGCCCCTTGAAGGAAAAAATCGAAAATAAAAAATCGGCGTATATCTGGTTACGGTGCGTGATCGCTCAGAACATATTTCAAGATTGTTTTTGAGGTGCTAGCTATTTAGAGGTCGCATTATTCAGGGAGAAAGACGCGGTATTATCTATGGCGATGTTTAAGAGGATAGATATCTTCTCTTCCAACTCATGGTGATAGCGGATGCCGCCGTGAACTTTGAAAGGTCGTATTACCGACGGAGCTCACTGCGTTACTCTCTTACATCGTTTATGATTATATACATTTTATTTTCAACCTCGTGGTGATAGCGGATGCCGCCGTGAACTTTGAAAGGTCGTATTACTGACGGAGCTCACTGCGCTACTCTCTTACCCCCTTTAAAATGATATAAATATTCTCTTCAACCTCGTGGTGATAGCGGACCCCGCCATAAACTTTTAAAGACTGTACTATTGACGGAGCTTATTGCGTTACTCTCTTACATCGTTTATGATGATATACATTTTATTTTCAAACTCGTGGTGATAGCGGACCCCGCCGTGAACTTTTAAAGATCGTGCTACTGACGGAGCTCATTGCGTTACTCTCTTACATCGTTTATAATGATATAAATCTTCTCTTCAACCTCGTGGTGATAGCGGACCCCGCCATAAACTTTTAAAGACTGTACTATTGACGGAGCTTATTGCGTTGCTCTCTTACATCGTTTATGATGATATTCATTTTATTTTCAACCTCGTGGTGATAGCGGAAGCCGCCGTGAACTTTGAAAGGTCGTATTACCGACGGAGCTCACTGCGCTACTCTCTAACCCCGTTTATAATGATATAAATCTTCTCTTCAACCTCGTGGTGATAGCGGACCCCGCCATAAACTTTTAAAGACTGTACTATTGACGGAGCTTATTGCGTTACTCTCTTACATCGTTTATGATGATATACATTTTATTTTCAACCTCGTGGTGATAGCGGATGCCGCCGTGAACTTTGAAAGGTCGTATTACCGACGGAGCTCACTGCGTTACTCTCTTACATCGTTTATGATGATATACATCTTATTTTCAACCTCGTGGTGATAGCGGATGCCACCGTGAACTTTGAAAGGTCGTATTACCGACGGAGCTCACTGCGCTACTCTCTTACCCCCTTTATAATGATATAAATCTTCTCTTCAACCTCGTGGTGATAGCGGACCCCGCCATAAACTTTTAAAGACTGTACTATTGACGGAGCTTATTGCGTTACTCTCTTACATCGTTTATGATGATATACATTTTATTTTCAACCTCGTGGTGATAGCGGACCCCGCCATAAACTTTTAAAGACTGTACTATTGACGGAGCTTATTGCGTTACTCTCTTACATCGTTTATGATGATATACATTTTATTTTCAACCTCGTGGTGATAGCGGATGCCGCCGTGAACTTTGAAAGGTCGTATTACCGACGGAGCTCACTGCGCTACTCTCTTACCCCCTTTATGATGATAGACATCTTCTCTTCAACCTCGTGGTGATAGCGGACCCCGCCGTAAACTTCAAATTGATTTGAAAACGCTAGCTACCCAAAACATTTTAATAACATATTTCAAATCATCGTGCGTGCTTGCGTCTTCTACTTCATTTTAATTGCACTTGCGACTTTAAGATGATGCGTCGTAAGAGATCATTCCAATAATTCTAAATCGCTAGCACCTAAAAATACTTCTAAAAGATGTCCTGCCGATCGTTCATTAACCTGTGATCTATGAGAAATATTTTCATTTTATTTTCCTTTGCGCCTTCGCTCGGAAGATGCGTCTTTCGTTTATCTTTCTAATAAAAATCACTCGGTTTATTTTAAAGCAATAACACCTCAAAACCCCTGGCTTTAAAACATGTTCCAAACGATCGCGCATGTTGGCGACTTCCATTCCAATGCATTCGTCTTTGTGACTTTGTCAGGAAGATGCGCGCGACCGCGAACAATATTTTGATGTATTCCTTTGTTTTTAAACATCGCCGATTCGATTTTCGATTCGATTTCGATTTTAGAAGCTTAACTGCCGATCCGATTTTCGATCTGATTTTTGATCCGATTTACAACATTAGCTAAAACACTAAATATGGTAGGGGAAGGCGGGGTAAGTTGAGCCATTATTTTGTGTTTTTGCATGTTAGGACCGATATGACTAATAGTCTTGTACAAGTACCTTGCCGTAAAATTTCATTATTTGGAAACATTTTTTTTACCAATATGTAACTTTCTATCCCCACACTGAAAGGCACCGTCACTTTGAAAAAAAAAGTAAAATGGCTCAACTTGCCCTACCCATGGGGTAAGTTGAGCCACAAAAAAAAATATGTAAAAAGGCTATGGGGCAAAAACCAGCATAACTTTTATTTAAAAAGTATTTTTACTTGGCAGTTCTCTACAAATACTAAAACAAGTTCTGTCTTGTGAACTTTCTCCTTTCTGCCTGCATATGATTGCTTTTTAAGGTGTGTTTGTTTTTATTACCATATGAATTACCATGGCTCAATTTGCCCCATGTTAGCTAGCTCAACCTACCCTCGTCAGTCAAAACTTCATGTGATATTTTCACATCCACATATTACTTTATATTCACTCATCATGTAAAAGACTGTACCTGGACTAACAATATTGTCATCTCATTACCTTATTATATTTAAAGATGAATAATGTGGGTAAAATGCACTTATCTGTTTGATACATTCATACTTTTTGGGCTGAAATTTATATTTTTCCCTCTGAAAAACTATTTTCTGTTTCAATGTTGAAGAGACAATGTGGTGGGGTTAGATGTTATGCAATGGGTCATCAATATGTCACCATCAAAATGTCTGAATTCAAATTGGCCTGGGGGTAGTAGCTCAACTTACCCCGCCTTCCCCTACAGAGGCAATACATACATGTAGGTCTAATGCAGCAAGACTAAGATCTAAGATTATGTGATATTTTTTATTTTAAAAAATGCAATAAAATCTTAGATAAGAAAATCCTGACTATTAAAAGTAAGATGAGATCTCTGCAGCGGCTGATTGAAGTCTCTCTGGATCAAACCAATCAATTTCATTAGCATAACAGTATTCATTCATAGCAGAGATATTAGCTGCAGCTCCGTCAAAATCACATAGAGGAGTTGAAGGATATGACTACAGCTGTTAAGGCCTGTATTCTGAAGTCTAGTTTAACTTACATGTAGGTCACAGGAAGCCAAATTTTTCCTACATTCAAAGTGCTCTTTCATGTTTCAAGAGCAAAAAAAAAAACCAATTCAATTATTATTCCCAGTATCTGAGTGACACATGAGCTGATAAAATGAAGATGTTTGTGACAATTCTTTAGACCAGAGTGCCAACATACCTGGTGTACCAGACTGTGCTATCTGTATTGCTCTTCTCATAGCTGGTATGATATCTCTAATCTGTGATATTGATATACATATCTTGCATAGCGGTTTGAACAATGCCATTTGGTCAATATCTTGGAGTGCTCCACGACCCTATGAATGAAAAAATAGCGTATACAGAAATTATTAGTACAATATACAGCATGTCATAGGAGCAAATAAACTATACTTCAAATAAAAATACCTCACCAAACTATCATAAAATCTATTCAATGTTGAAATAGAAATGTATAGCCTTACTTGTAAATTGTGATGTCATGTATACATGAATGAATGGCATCTCATAGCCAAGTAACTTTAATACCTGATTATTAAGAGAGCATTAATGCTTCTTCATGAAACCATAACAACTCCTTGAACATATTTTTGTGATAAATGTGAAACATGAAAAGTTCACACTGCAATATTTCAAGACCTCTTTCCTTCAAGTCTCATGCAAGTTTTAAGACCAAATTCGCGAACGTGGGAATACGTGGTTCCAATTTTCGAAACACTTTGCAAGTGCATGTCAGACCCAAACTAGCACAAAAACGTGATTTTATGCACAGATCTTTTAATATGTACATGTAGCCAAAAGTGATAAATTTATCATTATGTTTTAATTTTAATGATTAAGAGCAATTGATCTCGAACTCATGCAAAATAGTCCAATTTTAATTTCATTAAGTCTTGCTATTGTTCATAACACTTTTTTTCAAACTGTGAAAGAGGGTATAACATCCAAATTGATGCTGATTTGAAGATCAAAAACAAATTTATACAAATAATAAAATGTTCTTTAAATATTTGATTAAGTTTAATCTATGATTTCAATGTTATGTTAAACTGCTATTCAAGACTGTAATGATGGCACAAACAAGGACACGGGCATTTGCTGGCCTATATTACAGGCTAGTGTTGGTACTGAAAGCGTAATACAGTATAATATCCATATTACCCCCCCAAAAAAAAAAAGATTACCCCCCCCAAAAAAAAAAAAAAAAAAATCAAAATAATAACTCCTACTATATTCATCAGAAAACCATGAACTGCAAGATAAGTCTGGTGATACATTGATCACTTGGTCTTGGTCAACACTGAAAGTTCAAAGATCAAATCCTCAATTGTATTTAATCTATTCTCTATCTGTTCACACAAACAGAACACAGATTGTATGAGAACCTTTGAACCATACTCAGTATTCAATGCTTCTAATGTCAAGATATCACCTAAAACCAATTTGAGCAAATAATATTGAAATCTCTTTTTAGATCAGTAGGTTTATCAATGAGCTCTTTATCATTAATTCAAAAGAAGAAGTTGGCCATGATGCCAAGTAAGTTCTATGAAGATTTAGCACATCCATCAAATAAAAGAATCAGTGAATATCATAGTTTTATTATTTTGATGTCTCATGCAATGTCATATGGCTATGTACAGTTAAATCATTTTCTCTTGACATCATTAAGAATACATCTCTCCCTGAGCAAATGATCTTTCACATTACCCACTTTGGAAAAAGTAACATATTTCTTCATTAATAAATAATAATAATAATAATAATATAGGGTATTTATATTGCGCACATATCCACCTTGTTAATAAATGTTAATAAATATAATAATAAAGGGTTTGTGCAAGCATCAAATTTTGGAATAATTTCTTGACGTATTTATCACTAGCTTTATTTATTTTTTTGATAGCATTCACCCCTCCTAAGAAGAATGAATTCACCCATAACTCACCTTTAATAATGTACCTGCGGCTCCTCCCATTAAGAGAAGAGGGGATTCTGCCATCTGTGCATTCTTGACTGCTGTGATAGTATTAGTAAGACCTGGTCCTGCCGTAACAATAGCAGCTCCAATTACCCCAGATAGTCTAGCTACAGCATCAGCTGCAAACACTGCCGTCGCCTAATCATACAGGTAGTATTAGAAGAGCACTACAAAGTTATCCATATACAGTGCGTCCCAGAAAAAAGGAAACTGAGATTCCCATGTTTTTATTCTTCACAGGCAAATGAATTATGATATCATTTACATTTAATCTTATAATTCAATCATTTCTCTTTATTTTGATACCTAATTTGAGACGAACACTTCACGCATTAATGAGCAAGATGAGTTTGAAATTTTAACGTCAAAACCAGGTTGCGCACAAAAATTTGACAAGATTGGTTTGTGATACGACGATCGTGATTATTCAACGATTGGCTCATTAGCATTTCTTTTGTATTCTTTGTTAAGATTCTCTAACTAATCCCTGAAAAGAGAGTGGATTCAAATTCACACATGAGTTTCTACACAAATCGCTTCTGATATGTCTCAATATTTATTGTTTATATCAGCCATGCTTGAACAATTTGCTAAGCTGTTGTTTTCAAATTAGAGATGAGATTCCAATCTTGCCAAGAGTATAAAATTTATAGTAAAAGCATACATGTATTTAATAATTGTGAAATCTATCTCTAACAAGTGGAATGCCTCTGGCGGTCTCACCTGCATCACGCGATTCAATATAGCAGCAGTGCTGACTTTGAAAACTACTATAACTCGCACAAGATGTTCAGTGATACTTGGTTACTCTTATTTCCAAGTTTTATGAACTAGACCAATACACTTACATAGATATGATGGTAATTCAACAAATATCCCCAACGTGGCCAAAGTTCATTGACCTTACATGACCTTTGACCTTGATCATGTGACCTGAAACTCGCACAGGATGTTCGGATGTTCAGTGATACTTGATTACTCTTATGTCCAAGTTTCACGAGTCAGAGCCATAAACTTTCAAAGTTATGATGGTAATTCAACAGATACCCCCATTATGGCCAAAGTTCATTGACCTTTGTCATGTGACCTAAAATGCGCACAGGATGTTCAGTGATACTTGATTACTCTTATGTCCAAGTTTTATGAACTAGACCAACATACTTTCAAAGTTATGATGGTAATTCAACAAATACCCCCAATTTGGCCAAAGTTCATTGACCCTAAATGACCTTTGACCTTGATCATGTGACCTGAAACTTGCACAGGATGTTCACTTATACTTGATTACTATTATGTTTAAGTTTCATGAATCAGTTCCATTAACTTTCAAAGTTATGATGGTAATTCAACAGATAACCCCAAATTGGCCAAAGTTCATTGACCCTAAATGACCTTTGACTTTGGTCATGTGACGTGAAACTCATGCAGGATGTTCAGTGATACTTGATTAACCTTATCTCCAAGTTTCATGAACTAGGTCCATATACTTTCTAAGTTATGCTGTCATTTAAAAAACTTAACCTTACGTTAAGATTTGGTGTTGACGCCGCCGCCGTCGCCGTCGGAAAAGCGGCGCCTATAGTCTCACTCTGCTATGCAGGTGAGACAAAAACGGGTTTCCTTTTTTGTTGGGGGTTTTTTAGCTTATAAATACAGTGCATATCATTTTCTGTGAATTACTTGAGTATTATGGTAATCTTGTGTTGAGACCCACTGTTGATAAAAATGTCATTCAGGATTTGTGACTGCTAGGTTTTGAGCTGATGGTCTAAAATATTTAATTGTAAGGAGGCTTATTAATTATTTTTCATACATATTTTTGTTGTCCTCTTTTTGTTGTTACAAATAATAAGAATGAACAATTTGAAGAAGTTTTATTATCATAAATAGACTTACCTCATGTCTAGTGTCTATAACCCTTATACCAAGTTTCTCAGCAGAAACATTGACAGGCGATATGTGACCACCACAAAGCGTGAAAAGAAACTTGACTCCATGAGCCTTCAGTGTCTCAGCCACTAACTCTCCTCCTGTACGCTTGCTTGTCTTATCCACCTGCAAGTTAAAATGTCAAAATACATGAAATCACTACCTTGAGTCAAGCAACTACTATCTTACTCACACTCATCTAAAAAGCCAAATGCCAAAAGAAATATACTTTTATTTTTCTAGAATCCAAATTTTATCTTACCCTGATTTTTTTCCAAACGAATGGAAATTATTACAGACCCTTTAACAACTAAAGTAAACCCTAAATTAATTAAGCAGACCAATTAGAATGAAATATAGTCACCCTTTTCATTTCATCTCCCTTTAATAGACTTTGCACACAAATGAGCCATTTTCGGCATGCTGTCTCTTTAATAAGTCACATGACGTCGCGATGCTATACCCGTACAGCTTGAATGTGGTCTTAAAAATTGCACGAGACTTCAAAGAAACATTTCGCGGCATTATCTTTCGCACTTCCGAAATAAAGCACGGGGGACCATCATGCCCCCCGGTCCTTACAGGGTTTTAGGTTATATTGCAAGAGAAATGTATTTAAAGTAAATCTTCGTTTTTGGTCCTTCTATCCTCATCAAACTTGAACAGTTTAAAAATCAATCTAATGAGGATAAACAAAAATTTAAAAAATATTTAATAGTGTCCTTTGCCCAAAGCATTTTTGCAAATATTTGAATAATTACACTTATACTTGAACACTTGAATATTTGAACACTTACACTACACATGAAGGCCACCATTTACAAGCACGCAAAGTAATCTTTGAAGGCCATACAAGGTTATGGCCGCCATTGCCCTCAAAATAGCCTTGATGCCTATCCAAATATTTGTAGACTTACATTTAGGCCAAAATAAGTGCCCTTTTAATTAATGCCCTTTTAATTGATGCCCTTTTAATTGATGCCCTTTTAATTGATGCCCTTTTTTAATGGCCTTGGACTGAAGTACCTAAAGTGAGCACCACCTTCCCTTTCATTTAAGAAATGTCCGTGCCCCTTAGAATTCTTAATTCATGCAAAAAAAAATGTGATATCCACACTTCATTGCTAAAAGTTTACAATATTCATACTACTACATGTACCATGTTGTAATACCATTTGGGCATTTTCACGGTAACTGACATTACACGGCACAATGTTTTCACACCTTTCATGGTGTGTATCTCTAAAAACAACAAATGATGGGAGTTTGCTTTTGATAGAGTTAATAAAGTGAACCTTGCTGTATACTCTGATACTAAGTTTTCCTATGTAACCACATTTTTTTACGCATCAGCAAGCAAAAATGTGTCGGTAACTGACATTACGCAAAAGGACATGCAATTTCAGGGTGTTCATTAAAATTGAGGCATCTCATGTCCCTGAGTAGATAATTTGAATATGTAGGCTAAATATACCTCTGTTACTAGGTTAAGATGTGTCAAAATATTAAACAATTCGTTTTTGTCTTTTGGGGGCTATGATAATTTTTCCACAACCATGCTGGTAACTGACATTACAGTGACTGACATTACACTGAATTTGCCATAGAGATAACACATGGAAGTCAAATGTGTGGAATCATTGCATTGTATCTTCTGTGCAGGGCTTCACATGAAAGTGAGCTTGATGTGGAAGTATACCCAAGTTTCTAGGAACATTTCAATGAAAAAACTCTTTCTTTTTCTTAATTCCTTTCTTTGGTTTGAACATTTTTATCATTACTTGTAGGTAACTGACAAAACACATTAACATTTACCAGTGCTATATGATTTTCAAAGGCATAATTTTCTTAGTAGGTACTTATATGTAAGGCTTTTTAAAATCATAAAAGTTTCATAATACTTCACATTTTTAATTATCAAAAGATAAGAAATGTATGTTTTACTTACTCGGGGGGGGGGGGGTCATAGCAGCTACATGTTTTCCTATAGTAATTTAATATTGCATTGACTGTACACATGGATTTTTCTGACTATACACCCATAATATATTCATCAGTTTTATATTGACTTTTTAAACCTTTTCCTTCTCCAACCTCCCCCTCCCCTCAAAAAAGGCAAAATGAATAAGGGTCTCATCCCCTAGGCTACACGAACCCCTCCCCCGAATCTAATGCAGCCATGTAGTTTTATTGATTTCTATTCTGGTCAGTGCAAGCAATGCTTGTTCATATCTGTCGGATTTCAATTCTCATCATAATTTGTTTAATCATTTTCTTTGCTAATTTCTTTTTTAAGCTGTCAACAAAAAATAAATTCCAGCTTCTAAACTGAAACTGAACTATTTGTAAATTAGAAAAAAAAAACAGTTTTAGTAGATCCATGCAACATCGATCACAACTGTCAAATTTCACTTTTCATCTATACTTGTAAACCCAAAACAAAATAGTATCACACTACTAACAGACCTGTATAAAAACCAGGAAATTACTTTTAGCGAGGCAATGCTCAAAAGAATCCTAGAAAGTAAACAAGTGGAATGCCTCTGGCCGTCTCACCTGCATTACACGATTCAATATAGCAGCAGTGCTGATTTTGAAAACTACTATAACTCGCACAAGATGTTCAGTGATACTTGGTTACTCTTATTTCCACGTTTTATGAACTAGACCAATACACTTATAGAGATATGATGGCGATTCAACAAATACCCCCAACGTGGCCAAAGTTCTTTGACCTTACATGACCTTTGACCTTGATCATGTGACCTGAAACTCGCACAGGATGTTCAGTGATACTTGATTACTATTATGTCCAAGTTTTATGAACTAGACCAACACACTTTCAAATTTATGGCTGTAATTCAACAAATACCCCAATTTGGCCAAAGTTCATTGACCCTAAATGACCTTTGACCTTGATCATGTGACCTGAAACTTGCACAGGATGTTTAGTAATACTTGATTACTATTATGTCCAAGTTTCATGAATCAGATCCATAAACTTTCAAAGTTATGATGGTAATTCAACAGATACCCCCAATTCGGCCAAAGTTCATTGACCCTAAATGACCTTTGACCTTGGTCATGTGATGTGAAACTCATGCAGGATGTTCAGTGATACTTGATTAACCTTATGTATAAGTTCCATGAACTAGGTCCATACATTTTCTAAGTTATGATGACATTTCAAAAACTTAACCTTAGGTTAAGATTTTGATGTTGATTCCCCCAACATGGTCTAAGTTCATTGACCCTAAATGACCTTTGACCTTGGTCATGTGACATGAAACTCAGGCAGGATGTTCAGTAATACTTGATTAACCTTATGGCCAAGTTTCATGAACTAGGTCCATATACTTTCTAAGTTATGCTGTCATTTCAAAAACTTAACCTCAGGTTAAGATTTGGTGTTGATGCCGCCGCCGCCGTCGCCGTCGGAAAAGCGGCGCCTATAGTCTCACTCTGCTATGCAGGTGAGACAAAAAGGGACCCTGGAAATCCCCTTCATCACAATGTTAAGCTTAAAGAATGTTGCAGATTTAGGCAATAGGTTGGGAAAAGTACCCTCTACCACCCCCCCCCCCCCCCCGAAAACCAAACAAAAAATTGTCTGATACAAACAATTAGGTACTTGGTAAGTGCATATGTACAAAACAATTTCATAGTAATTTTTTTTGCACGATGGGAATGCAACTTCCTTCATAATTTCATATAGTAGGCTATTCCTTGTGAACTACACCTGTATACCTTTTAAAAGTCAATAACAAGCTCTTCTGGTGTGACTTTTAAAGTAAAAGACTTAAATAACAAGTATACAATATTTCTTCACCATAAAATTGACCACATATTTGCATTTCAATATTGGTAACCAACGTTTTATCATGGTAACTGACATTACATATATTTAATGGTACCCTATGGCTTCATTGTTAATTAGTAATCTTTAATTTTGGTGTAGAAGGGAGGGGTGTTACCTAGAGAGGAAATCTACCAAGTTTCATATAATACATGTATATCCTCTTTTCCAGGAAATTAGAAAAACAAGTTCATGTTTTCGGTAACTGACATTACATACCATATCACATACTTCATCAATGTTTTTTTATCAGATGAATGAATTACTGGTGTTTCTTTCTGTGGGATTTTAAAAAGTGTTATAATAGCAAGCTAAATCACAGGCGAAAACAACATGATCAAACTTGTTCTTTAAAAATCTGTCAAAACAAAATATGTATCAATATACTATTTTCAACACTAATTTGTATCCATACTTTGGCAGCCATTTTGAAATAAAAAATGGCTGCCAGAGTCGGAAAAAATTTGTCTCAGAAACTTCAGGTCTTGTTTTATTTAAAAACAAAGCATTTGACATGTATACAAGGTACATGTATGAAACAAAACAATCTGACCTGGGATAATTAAACAGTTCAAAGTCTAAAGTGATCACAGATTGATTAAAGGGGAAGTTCACAATGACATCAAATAAAATCACCATGTCCTGTGACTTCCTGAATTTTACAGACCCTACAGGTATAACCATATCGAAAGGTAAAATTAACAAATTACAACCAGTTTTAAGCAGAACAGACAGAAAAATGCAAATTTATTCGTTTTCTTGCCACTTATGTATTTTGCTTGAAAAAAATTGGTTTGAACAGTCTCAGGCAGCAAATGTCAATCAGGATGGTTGCACATGTAATCACATTTTCAAGATTATCAATTTGCCACCCCCCCCCCCCCTCAGATCTCGGCCACTAATCGCTGTGAATAATTTGCATGCACACACATGTAGAGCCAGATGTAAACTTAATAATCTTTAAATATTTTAAATAATTTATTTTACAAATATGTTGCTTTCACTTTATACTGTAATAAAGCTAGTGGGCACGTCATGATCTAGTGGTTCTGACTCTCGCCTTTCAAACAGAGGGTTGTGGGTTCGAATCCTAGCCATGGCGTGTTTTCCTTCAGCAAGAAATTCATCCACACTGTGCTGCACTCGACCTAGGTGAGGTGAATGGGTACCCAGTAAGATTTGATTCCTTGAATCTATCTCTGCAAGTGGACCGTAACACCTTACTGACCTTCGGGCAATTATATTTATATCTTTATACATAGAGTAAAATTCACTGAGCAAAATGCCGAAAATTTCATCAAAATCGGATAACAAATAATAAAGTTATTGAAGTATAAAGTTTAGCAATATTTTGTGAAAACAGTCGTCATGAATATATTCATTAGGTGGGCTAATGATGTCACACATCCCCACTGTCTGTTTTCACATAAAATCATAATTTTTTCATTATTTCATACTTGTGTGAATAACATGTCTCCCTTATAATAAAATAAGTTGCAGCAATAAATATCTAATGCAATAAATCAGATGTCAATCCAATTTTTCTAGTTCTTGGAGGAAATAATTTGAATAATCCTAATTTCATATATAATAAAATACAAAAGAACAAGTGGAGATGTGACATCATCAGCCCACCTAATGAATATTCATGACTGTTTTCACAAAATATTGCTAAACGTTAATAGTCAATAACTTTGTTATAAATTTGTTATCCGATTCTGATGAAATTTTCGGCATTTTGCTCAGTGAATTCTACTCCATTTATTAAGCTATAAACATTTTCAGCCCGGACCATCCCTTTAAGCAAAATCATACGTTAAAGAGAAAAAAAAAGGACATTTCTATGCCTACCTTGTACTTTCATTCAGCTCGGTTAGTACGGTTCAAATGCATGTAAACACTTAGACCCGGACGTACTATACCATAATTGATTGCATGCAGGGCTGAGTCCCATAGCTAATTGCACCGGTTATTTTACATGATTAGCAATACGATCAATTCTAACGTCTTGTGTTATAGGGCCCACCTCTGGCGTGCGGGAATTGGGTTCGCTGGTTTCATAACTCCTTGTTATTTTGTGTCAGAACCCCTTTTCATAAAGTGATTTCTCGAAAAATAAGTCTTCGGCACAGCAAAAACTTAGCATGCAAACCCGTACATATTCATGAATATGCACAGCGAGTTTCATGAATATTCAATGCGGGGTAGAGATATGTCTGGAAAAGGTTCGAGGGCATATTTTGGAGACAAAGAAAATGAAAGTTAATGAGAAATTAAAGCTTTAATTGTTTGATATGATTTTTTTCAGGATCAAATGATATTATCATTTTGGATTAGCCCTGAAAATTTTAGGGAATTTCGATTATTTAGTTAATATAAAATATTAGCAAGCAAATTTTCCATCATAATCCATGAAAAAATTAACTCTTTCTCCAACCGCGTAGCCAGGATTTCATTTTGGAGGGGGCGGTAAATGCACGCAAAGCGTGCCAACACTTTAATACAGAGCGCAAAGCGCGCTCCCTAGGGGGTGGGTGCAGGGAGGGGGACTTTCCCCCTCCCGTGCGAAGCGCGAAGCTTTTGGTGTTTCATAAATTAAAATGAAAAGGAGCCGTCTCTCTTGACTCTAGTACCTATATCAGCTCCAATTCAATTGACTATATTGTGATTTTGAACCTTGTTTTCAAAAGTGATTGTGAACGCACAAAAAGGAATACAATGGAGGAAATTAAAATCATAACCCCGCGCGAAGCGCGGAAGCTAAACCGTTTTATCAATTTTTTTGCCATGAAAAGGGTCCCGAGAAAAGGGTATTCTCAAAGATATATTGAATACTTCCCTTGGAAAGATCAGATTTGAATACAAACAATTTAGCGACAGTGCATATATCTTTAACTCGCCAAACAGAGGAGAAGAAGTGTATATGCCGGGAGGAAGATATTCTTCCCCGCGCAGAGCAATAAACTCTGAAATTTCAAAGGGTGGACATTTCATCAAATATAGATATCTCCAACCAAAAAATTACACGGGGGCGGCGGGCGAATTTGCCCCGGAAAGTCCAAAAAGAGCCCCGGAAAAGGGCTAAAAACATTCACACGAGGGCGACTGCAAAACTCATAATCGCCCCCGTCAACACTGTATATTTATGTAGCATTTCATGCATACGTACGTGATTGCATTTAAATTATACATTATACGTTATATTGCATTTAAATGTGTACTTGTTTGCATTTGCGTGTGACCGCTTATATTACAATCTTGAGCTGTTTCCTACGCGCACACCAATTGTGCTACAAAATCCCAAACTCATTGCCCGACTGCAGTTGCGAACATCACGTATATATGTACGTAAATCACCGCGGAGCTGCCCGCAGAGTCACACAAGCAAATACAAGATACAGTGGCACAATAACATTGCTCATTTCAGCGCACGCGAGTCCATCATAGGATCGTGTCAGCTAAGAGAACTTACCTGTGAATCTCTGTTTACGGGCGTGAATAGTGCATGTGGTACATGTGCCTATGAATTCGAGATGGTACCGGTACGTACTTCTCGCTAGCTCGCGCCGCGCTGCTTCGAAGCTTCGTCGCGATCGCATGTACAGTACACGCGTATGATTACACCGTATATGCTAGCTACCGTGTATATATATACACACACACACACAGACACACACACACAAACGCAAAAAAGCCGCGAAATAGCTCCAGAAATTGTAGCCCTGGAAAGTGGAAAAAGAGCCCTGGAAAATTGTTTTGGTAAGAAGCTGAATATATGAGAAAATTTAATCCTTCAGAAAGGCTAAATTATAGAGAAGATTAAACTTTGGAAAAAAGTGATTTGTTTTGGATTAAACGCCATATAATTATTATAACGTTTGCTTTAATGATCTATCTCAAAGATACCATATCAAATTTGTCAACACGTCAATTTACAGCAGTGCGCTATCTTCAGCATCAGATTTTTCACGTTCATGAGTTAACGGAGGTGCTGCAGTTCGTCACCTTTTATGTCCGAATTTCAGCAATGTTCATTTGTGTCCCGTCATAGAAGTAAGTTTCGTAGATTAATCAGATAATAGGGGAGATAACGTGTTGATTATATAATTATGACAAGAAACTCAAAGAGAGTTATTGACGAAAAACAAGTAAAAATTCATTATAAATGTACACGTGAAAAGAGGTTGAAGTTAGAAGACAATTTTTTGGCTCAAAAGGCTCGTGT
Source organism: Lytechinus pictus (assembly GCF_037042905.1). Lineage (NCBI taxonomy): Eukaryota > Metazoa > Echinodermata > Echinoidea > Temnopleuroida > Toxopneustidae > Lytechinus > Lytechinus pictus. The sequence continues at coordinate 672,524 of NC_087250.1, forward strand.
GAAATCTAATCACAATTGTCTTTAATGCACATGACGGAAATTTGTGTTATAAAGTAAAAGTTTTAAGATGTCTAAAATCTGAATATTTAATTAATGAAAAGCTTCAGTTGAAAGCTTTGTTTAGTTTTTTGGAAGCAACTGGTTATGTTGGAAAATGTGAATATAAACATTTCCAGGAAGTTTAGTTCAGTTTGGATTCATAATCTAAGCAAAAGCATGAAAATACAAGACTTCTTTTTTTAGTGAGAATGAAGAGGCAAAATATGTGGGTTATTTTCATATTACAAAGATTATATTGTATTTTAAAGCATATCTATGCTTAAGACAAGTTGCTCATTGTGAGGTGAAAGTGCATAAATATAGATCTATACAAAAGGATACAAAAACATGTTCATGAGTCTGATACATGAACATTTGGTGAATTCATGAAGTGTATTTTGAAGAGGTAGAAATAAGTTTCTGGCAAAACTAGTTTTGGTTCATGAATAATTGCATGTGCATTTAATTTAGAGAAAACCAGTTTTAAAAGCTATTAGGGATTTGTTTCGGCATAGTTGGACTCAACTATGCGTTGTTGGCGCCCTGCCAAAATTGGGCATTGATTTTTTATGCCTTTTATATAAGGAGTGATTTTGATAGAAAATAATATTGTCTGCTACATTCAGACTTTCAGTTGGTTTATATTAATCTTAATCCATGCTTTTACTATAAACAATGAAAGTCAATCTTGGTCAGAATATTTAGTAATACTTTGATGGACAAATGTAAATGCATCAAGACCAGGTTACACAAGATATTCATATTTAAGTGCATGTTTTAATTCAGGATGAGATGACTCAAAATATGCTGTTTTGTTTTATCATTTCAGATTGAATAAAATCTACAAATCAACACTGTAGAAATATCTCAATTCCATGGTTCACATCTCGGCTTGTTCTGTACTATCCATAAATTCAATTTCTTCGCATACTCCGGGAATAGTACAAGAAGGACAAGATGGCTGAAAGAGCAGGCGAACTGAAGGTGAAGCGGAGGTCGGCAAAGGGGAAGTTCACAAGGACTTTGAATCAAGTTCAGGCCCTGATGGACAGTGAAAGATCCAGCAAAGAGGTTGATGAGGGTTTTCAGGAATGTCAGAAATGCTACAAAGATCTGGAAGAGAAGCATGACGTATACTGTGAGCTTCTTGATGATTCGGCATATGAATCAGAGCAGGCATGGATAGAAGATTGCATGAATAACTTCATGCAAGTGAAAGCAAAGGTTTGTGACTACCTCGAAAACAATAGCATTGGAAATATCAGCTCTGGAGGAGTAAGAAATGCAACTCAATGTAAGGTGCAGGTTGAAAAACCTAAGTTACCCAGGTTTTCAGGAGATATTAGAGAATATCAAACTTTTAAGTCCGACTTCAAGCATCTCATTGAAACCAGATATGCCGAAAGGGATTGCATAACAATTATGCGTACTAGCCTGCAAGGGAAACCACTGGAAATAATTCAAGGGATAGGAACCGACTATCAAGCAGCATGGGAGCAACTTGATATCATGTACGGTGATCCGAGGAATCTAGCCGATGCTATCATATCTGATATCACAAAGTTCAAGAACTTGAAGGACGGTGAGGATGCAAGGTTCATCGAGTTTGCCGGATTAGTTAGGAGGAGTTACAACACTCTGAAACAGATAAATAAGGAAGAGGATATGAACAATTCTCATATGTTGGCGTTGATAGAACGGAAGCTTACAAATGAAGATCGTAAGATTTGGTTACGTCTGCAGAGGTCACCCACGTTAAAGGGCTTGATGGACTGGATGAGCGAGGAACTACAGACTCGCATTCGGGCGACTGCATCCATTCGAGAAGGAAGATCAGATAACAAGAATAAGCAAGGTGCATCCATACACCAAGTTATGAACCAAGACCAAGGCAATGATGTGGTTCGTAAGCAGGACTTTAAGTGTTGGCACTGTAAATCCAATGATCACTGGATTGATAAGTGTCAAATGATTATCAGAATGAGCCAACCAGAAAGGTACGACTTGATGAAGGCGAACAGAGCGTGCTTTAGCTGTCTGAAGCGGGCCAGCAAGGAACACCGCATGACCACATGTAGACGAAGAAGGAAGTGCGACCAATGCCCCTCATATCATCATCCTTTGCTGCATTCAACAATAGAAAAAAGGGAGTCTACAGTGGACGTGGCAAGTATCGGATCAAGAGATACACTCTTACCAATACTGTCAGTCAAGGTTCGAGGTACGAAGGGAGCGGTCATTGGTAACTGTTTGTTGGACTCTGGGTCTCAAGTGACACTCATCAGGACGGAGATTGCAAAGACGCTTAATCTAGAGGGTGATCCAATCCAAGTCGTGATCACAAAAGTTGGCGGAGACAGAGAGACTGCTGATTCCAAGTTATATCGGGTTAAGCTTGAGTCTTTGGATACCCATAAAGTCATTGTGGTACAAGCTATCGGACTAGATGTCATCAACGATAACATCACAGGTGTTAATGTTAGAGAGTTAGCAAGGATTTTCCATCTTGACAAACTCTACAGAGGTTCTGGACCAATTGATCTACTCATCGGTGCCGACTATGCAAAACTTCATCTTGGGAATGGAAAGCCAAGAGAGAGAGGACATCTAGTTGCTAAGCGAACGCCACTAGGCTGGGTGGTGTTTGGTGGTAAACCAGGCCAGAAGGGTGGAAACGTACTCAATGTACAAGTAATCAGGAATCCAATTGATCTGCAGGATTTTTGGACGACAGAGTCTATGGGAGTGGCCTGTCCAGATAAAGAGGTAGATGAACAGAAGTTTATCATCAAGGCTTGTCAGAAGAAAGGACGACAGTGGCTGGTTCCATATCCATGGCAGAGAAACCCAAAGGAACTGCCAGACAACAAGGTACTGGTGGAAAAAATGCTCTGTGCTACAGAGAAAAGGTTGCTGAAGGATGCCGAGCATGCCAAAGCCTATGATAATCAAATCAAAGAAATGGTACAGATGGGTTTCGCAAGGAAAATGACAAATGAGGAAATGGAGTCGTATGAGGGCCCTGTGCATTATATTCCTCATCATGCAGTGTTGCGACCGGAAAAGAAGAGCACACCGATAAGAATTGTCTTCAATTCCTCTTCAGTGTATGCTGGCAAGTGTCTCAACGACTTCTGGATGAAAGGCCCTGACCTATTAAATAACTTGTTTGGAGTCATCCTACGTTTCCGGGAGAGGTCAGTAGCAGTTTGTGCAGATATCTCAAAAATGTACCACAGGGTGCTGATACCCGAGTCTGATCAGCACGTACACAGGTTTTTATGGAGAGATTTGCAAGTGAACAGAAAGCCTGATACGTATGTGATGCAAGTCGTGACGTTTGGAGATAAGCCGGCTCCAGCAATGGCGCAGACAGCACTGAGACTCACTGCAGAAGAAGGCCGTGCTCAGTCTCCAGAGGCTGCAGATGTATTGAAAAGAGATACATACATGGATGACATCTGCACATCTACAGATACGATAGAGCAAGCTAAAGCCTTAACCAAGGACATTGACATGATTCTTGCTGATGGTGGGTTTAAGGTGAAAGGCTGGACTTCCAACATACAGCTAAAAGGTCCAGAGGCAAACGAAATGGAGAAAACTATGATGGAAAGTCTAGCAGAGGAGAAGGTGCTAGGAGTCTTCTGGGATAGAGAGAAGGATGAGTTCTCTTACAGAGTGAAAGTTGACAAGTTCATAGATAAGAGACTAACCAAGAGAATCATCCTCAGTCAGGTTGCCCGAATCTTCGATCCGATTGGCTATACAGCACCATTTGTCATCCGGGCAAAAATTGGACTACAGCAACTATGGGAAAATGGCTATGACTGGGATGCAGTTCTTCCAGATGAATGTCAAATGGAATGGAAAAGATTCTTTCAAGAAATGGAAGAGCTCAAGGAGGTAACATTTGAAAGATGTCTGACTCCGAAAGAGGCAGTGGGTAAGCCGCTGCTCTGTATCTTCAGTGATGCTTCGATGCATGCCTTTGGAGCGTGTGCATACCTGAGGTGGGAAATGGATGGTGGAGGCTACATGACTAGATTTGTGGCAGCAAAATCACGAGTGGCACCACTCAAGCCACTAACAGTTCCACGCCTTGAGCTTCAGGCTGCAGTTCTTGCGAGTAGGTTATATAAGACGATATTGGAGGAGCTGAGGATTGAAATTGAGGATGTCATTTTAATGACAGACAGTACGATCGCCCTCTCGTGGATTAGAGGTAGGGCGAAAACCTTCAAGACGTTTGTTACAACAAGAGTGGGAGAAATCCAGACCAGTACAGACCCCAGCAAATGGAGACACATCTCTGGAGAAAGCAACATAGCAGATGTGTTATCAAGAGGACTGAAGGCAAGTGAGCTGGTGGGGTCATGGCAACGGGGTCCAGACTTTCTTCAAAAGTCAGCATCTGATTGGCCCGACGAAGTCGAGGTTCGTGAGGACCTTCCTGATGTTGAAAAGGAGAGGCGTAACGAGAAGACAGTTCTAAATGTGTCTCAGAGTTATCATCTGATTGATTACGAGAGGTTCTCTAACTGGAGGAAACTGGTCAGAGTAGCAGCATTGGTGATAAAGTTTGTAAAGAAACTCAAGGCCAGACGGCAGAATCAGGAAAAAGAGACCAGTATAGAGATTACGCCCACAGAACTAGATGACGGAGAAAAGTACATCATCAGAGATGTACAAAATGGCATGGAGTCTCGAATCAAGAAAGGAGAGCTGAAGTCTTTGAGTCCATTCATTGATGACTACGGTATCATACGGGTTGGAGGCAGGATAGATAAAGCGATTACGTCATTCGAGCAGAAGCATCCTGCCTTGCTTCCATATGGACATCATGTTTCAAGACTGATTACTCGTCATGTACATGAGACGAGTCACAGTGGAGTAGCTGCAACCATGGCAAAGATAAGACTGAAATACTGGATTCTTCATGGTCACAAACTTGCCAAGACAGTTAAGTATAGATGTACCAGGTGCAGAGTGTTTCAGCACAAGACAGAGACCCAACATATGTCAGACCTACCAAAAGAGAGATTGGCCCCAAGTACACCACCATTCCACTTCACTTCATGTGATTATTTCGGGCCGCTAACGGTGAAAGTGGGACGTAACAAGACATCAAAATATTATGGGGTGATATTCACCTGCTTGAACACTCGTGCTGTTCATCTGGAACTGGCAGTGGATTGCAGTACGATGGAATTCATACAGGTGCTAAGACGTTTCTTCTCTATCAGAGGACAACCAACGATGATCATGAGCGACAATGGTACCCAGTTCATAGGTGCAGAACGAGAACTAAGGAAGATGACGGAAGGAATGTCTGACAACGAGTTGAAGGACTTTTGTGCAGAGAGAGGCACTACATGGAAGTTTGTTACTCCAGGGGCACCACATCAAAACGGGTGCGCCGAATCTTTGGTCAAGAGCTGCAAGCATGCATTGAAAAGGGCGATAGGTGATCAAGTGTTGTCGCCTTTTGAACTGTATACATGCTTAGTGGAGGTATCGAATCTTGTCAACCAAAGACCTATCGGCCGACTTCCAACTGATCCAGACGATGGCAGCTATATCTCACCGAACGACATGCTTCTAGGACGAGCTTCGGGGAGCGTAGCGCAAGGCCCATTCTTGAAGACGCGAAATCCAAGACACAGAGTGGAACTGGTTCAGCGCATTGTAGATTCTTTCTGGCAACGGTGGACAAGGGATGTCTTGCCACTGTTAGCTCCAAGAAGGAAGTGGAATGTTCATCGACGCAATGTCTGCATTGGGGATGTAGTAATGCTCGCCGACATGAACTCTATACGCAGCAACTGGACAATCGCTCGCGTGATTGAAGTTTACCCAGGTGACGACGGTAAAGTGCGGAATGTGAAAGTAAAGACTATGAACTCTGAATATCGTCGCCCAGTAACCAAGTTAGCAGTAATCTACCCTGTTGAGGGATACGAAGATTAGTACATAAGGACTGTAAGTTTTGAAACAATTTATCTGTAGCGCGAATTTGGCTGTTTTTTTTTTGTTTCGATTTGTAATGAGGACAACCCCCTCATTGGGCGGGGAGGATGTTTTGGTAAGAAGCTGAATATATGAGAAAATTTAATCCTTCAGAAAGGCTAAATTATAGAGAAGATTAAACTTTGGAAAAAAGTGATTTGTTTTGGATTAAACGCCATATAATTATTATAACGTTTGCTTTAATGATCTATCTCAAAGATACCATATCAAATTTGTCAACACGTCAATTTACAGCATCAGATTTTTCACGTTCATGAGTTAACGGAGGTGCTGCAGTTCGTCACCTTTTATGTCCGAATTTCAGCAATGTTCATTTGTGTCCCGTCATAGAAGTAAGTTTCGTAGATTAATCAGATAATAGGGGAGATAACGTGTTGATTATATAATTATGACAAGAAACTCAAAGAGAGTTATTGACGAAAAACAAGTAAAAATTCATTATAAATGTACACGTGAAAAGAGGTTGAAGTTAGAAGACAATTTTTTGGCTCAAAAGGCTCGTGTGAAATCTAATCACAATTGTCTTTAATGCACATGACGGAAATTTGTGTTATAAAGTAAAAGTTTTAAGATGTCTAAAATCTGAATATTTAATTAATGAAAAGCTTCAGTTGAAAGCTTTGTTTAGTTTTTTGGAAGCAACTGGTTATGTTGGAAAATGTGAATATAAACATTTCCAGGAAGTTTAGTTCAGTTTGGATTCATAATCTAAGCAAAAGCATGAAAATACAAGACTTCTTTTTTTAGTGAGAATGAAGAGGCAAAATATGTGGGTTATTTTCATATTACAAAGATTATATTGTATTTTAAAGCATATCTATGCTTAAGACAAGTTGCTCATTGTGAGGTGAAAGTGCATAAATATAGATCTATACAAAAGGATACAAAAACATGTTCATGAGTCTGATACATGAACATTTGGTGAATTCATGAAGTGTATTTTGAAGAGGTAGAAATAAGTTTCTGGCAAAACTAGTTTTGGTTCATGAATAATTGCATGTGCATTTAATTTAGAGAAAACCAGTTTTAAAAGCTATTAGGGATTTGTTTCGGCATAGTTGGACTCAACTATGCGTTGTTGGCGCCCTGCCAAAATTGGGCATTGATTTTTTATGCCTTTTATATAAGGAGTGATTTTGATAGAAAATAATATTGTCTGCTACATTCAGACTTTCAGTTGGTTTATATTAATCTTAATCCATGCTTTTACTATAAACAATGAAAGTCAATCTTGGTCAGAATATTTAGTAATACTTTGATGGACAAATGTAAATGCATCAAGACCAGGTTACACAAGATATTCATATTTAAGTGCATGTTTTAATTCAGGATGAGATGACTCAAAATATGCTGTTTTGTTTTATCATTTCAGATTGAATAAAATCTACAAATCAACACTGTAGAAATATCTCAATTCCATGGTTCACATCTCGGCTTGTTCTGTACTATCCAAAAATGAAAAAGTAGCCCTGGAAAATTTTTAAGTTTCTCCAAAAAGAGCCCTGGAAAGAAAAAAAGTAATTTTTTGGTTGGATATCTCTAATACCCCATCGGCTCTAATTCAATTGATTTCCTAAGATTATTGAACTTCATTACAAGGAAAATAGTGTGCAAAAAGTTGAAACTTATGTGATTTATTGAAATTATATAAAAAAGGATGCCTAATTTCTTTGACTTATCCTGAAGCGCTTCATTTTGAATTATAAAGAAACCTAAGTGTCATTCAAAATTTCAAACTGAGGGCGCAAAACAGGACAGGAGATGAATGTGCAGGGAAATAACATGAAGATTAATAGAATTTGAAAACAATATTGTAATTTTTTATTCAATACGACACAAATTTTATACATTCCTCTTTTTAAATTAGGAACCTGTTTGCCCCAAATTATGGTTGTTTAGTAATGAGCTGAAAAGCGGGAGAAGTTGACTTTATGGAGGTGACGGCAGAAATTGATACAAAGATTTAACCCGCCCGGAGCCGACCCGACCAGAAGTTGCGCGATCAAAAAAAAAAGATAACTTCATATACTTCGGCCTAACCTTACTCTAATTCCATGCCCAATGTATACATTTGAACTTTAACTGGCAAGAAACACATATAGCTGAGGTGGGGGGAGAAAGGGTGGGGGAAACAATGAAGAACTTCAATATTGTCATTTGACCGCGCGCAGCACGGAAGCAAAATTCATATATAAATTTAGAGCAAGAGTGAAGGAGTTTTTCTTTTGAGAAAAAAAATAAAGAATAAAAAGAAAAAAACCCAACAAAGCTACCTTTCCTCCCTTCCCTTTTCCTTTTTTCCTCTCTTTTTTTCTTCTTTTTGGGGACGTTTTGGGGGGGGGCGACCGCCCCCAACCCCCCCCTTCCTGGCTACGCGCCTGCTCTTTCTCCACGTGCGCGGATGACGGTTGAACCTCCAAAACGAATCGGGCGTTATCACCGAGTTAATTGCACCCGTCCGCTGGGCCTGATGGGTTTCATAACGGTTATCAAACGATATTACGACTAGTCTACTCTCCAAGAGTATTGGGTATTTATTTTAAATAAACCAATGCCAGTGGCAGCGCCAGTGGGATCAAGTTACACACACTCGAAATTTTGACGGAATAAAGCCATATTTTGGTATACGTGTATCCAACTTTTCCTTCTTAAATCTCTTAGAATAACTTAGATATATGTCACTCACACGTATTGCGAGGTTAGTATTAGTATTAGTAGGCCTATATATGTTAGATAATTCGGCTTGATAAACCTCGTTCTCCGTATTTTTTTTTTTCAATTTTAATTAGGCCTAGGGGAGGGGACATATGAAGTATCTAACTTACTACTCTTGCCAAGGCCTAGACCAAAAGCTTCGGTCTCTGCTAATGTTGGTTGTTCCGCTGAACTCTGTTGCCAACAGTGTTGTAAGTCACCAAATACAGAGACCGAAGTTCTAGCTCGATCTGTACAGGGGACTCAATGGCCATATGTTTATGTATTAAGTTCGGATAAAACAGGGAAGTGAAGTTGAACGATAGTCAAAGACGAAGTAAGTCACCGTTTTTCCCCTTTTAAGTTTATTTTTCCCTGTTTTGGTGCATTTCAGGCCAAAACTGAATAATAATTTTTGGTACAGTTCTTTTTACATATTTTTATGAAATAATGACAAAAATCGATGAGCCCCGTCGGGCCGATTTTGCATTGTTAACCCCCTAAGCCTAGGTCTAATGGTGGCTGCACGATAGCGACATGAGCGAGCAGTCTGTGTACGAAGAGAGATTTTAAAAAAAATAAAAATGTTAGAAAACTCCTCGAAACAGACGGCTGCCAGCTGTCCTGCCAAGGCCAAGCACATGAATGGTGATGCCTGATGGGACACACAATCCCTGGCTCCGTGGAGAGTTAGCATTCATGTATAGTTACGTATTGTATTACCGGACATGATTCCGGACGCGCATAGTACTGCGTACGAAAACAATTTCGTACCGTAAGACTTCCGCAATTCAATTTCACAGAGCAATACATAGAACAAGATTGCTAAAACAAGGCGAAAAAATCAAACTTTTACCTTATTTAGGCCTATCTCTAAAATGACAGAAAATTATTAAAATATCATATAAGGTAGTTTTGCATTAACAATTGATATATTTTCTAATGGAAAAATGGGCCTGATTTTGCCGAATTTCAGTCTCGTCCGCTCCTTTGATCGAATGATGAAGTGTGGTGTATTTTTTCTTTATATCTTTATACCGCATCTACTGGAAAAATACAGTTGTTCCTGCAGTCAAGTTTCCAGGTCTATCTTGTTGTCTTCCTATCTTGTTGTCTTCCTAGCTTGGATAAGTTCGAAAACTGAGTCTGTGCTATTTGTGCAATGTGCTGTGCCAATTAATGTATTGGAATGAAATAGGCACTATTCCCATGCGTGAACATAATGCCACGCAGACCAGAACTTGTCTAACTTTGTCTTGAAGCCATTGATTGTTGATGCTGTGACTACCTCAGTAGGCAAAGAGTTCCAGTCATTAACCACTCTAACACTGAAGGTGTTTTGTCTCACTGCCAGTCTACTCCTTTTCAAAAATAGCTTGTAAGGGTGGCCACGCGTTGCTTGAGTGGTAGCTGATGTGAAGAATAGGTCTCTATTCACATCATCAATGCCATAAATTATTTTATAGGTTTGTATCATGTCTCCTCTGCGCAGTCTGTACTTGATGGAGGGTAATTTCATTTCACGCAGTCTTCTACCATAGTCCATTTCTTTCAGGGCTGGTACTAGCTTGGTCGCTCGTCGCTGGACTTTCTCAATAGCCTTCAAGTCAGAAGCATATCTTGGGTACCATATTCCATTCGCATATTCAAGAATTGGTCTCACGAGTGACTGTACAACCTTTTGATGTTTTCTTTGTCTCTATGCAAGAAAGTGCGTCGAATCATAGCAAGCACACGATTAGCTTTCAAGACTGCGTTGGCTACTTGGGAATGGAATTTCAGTTGAGAGTCCATAATGACTCCCAAGTCTTTTTCCTCTGAAACTTCCTCCAGCACATCTCCATCTAGATGATACTGATGATGGGTATTCTGATGACCTAGATGGAGGGATCTGCACTTCGTTGTATTAAACTGAAGCTGCCACTTCTTGAACCACTCAGCTAAGTTGTCTAAGTCAGCTTGTAGCCTGTCATAGTCATCTTCCATTCTGATCTCTCTGAAGAGTTTGGTGTCGTCAGCGTATATCTTTATGATACTGCTTACTACCTCAGGGAGATCGTTGATGAATACCACAAAAACTGTCGGTCCGAGGACACTACCCTGAGGCACTCCACTTCTAACAGGTAACCACTGTGAAGTTTTTCCATTCACGACGACTCTCTGCCTCCGATGGGTCAAGAAGCTGTAAAGCCATTTCCCCAGACTACCTGTTATACCATAGGATCTGAGTTTGTTCATCAGTCGTTCATGGGGCACAGAATCGAAAGCTTTACAGAAATCAAGGTAGATGGTATCAACTTCACATCCTTCATCAAGAGAGGCAGTCCACAATTCCATGACTTCAAGCAGTTGTGTGACACAAGACCTTCCTGGTAGAAATCCGTGTTGTGCATCACACAATAAGTCATTCTGAATAAGTTGATTGAGAATGGCATCACGCACAACAGATTCCATGATCTTTCCGATAACTGAAGTCAGGCTTATTGGTCTGTAGTTTTCGTATTGTGGTTAATCGTCGACGGCTAGACTCGAGGTATACCGCGCGCGAGGTTTACCGTGACTAGAGCCGTCGATCGACAGCTCATCAAACCTGATGAGCTTTACGATACGAACGAGAATAGTATTGGAAAGTGCCATGGAACATGCAGCTAAGAAGTCAAAATAAAATTTATCAAACACGAATTTATTACCAACATCTGCTCAGATTTGATGTGAAAAAAAACAAACATAAGCTTAGAATTATATGCATGATATGATATAGGCCTAGGCCCTAGGCTATATGAAGAAAAATTCACACAAATTCTTTCTTACATCATTATAATGAAGAATATCTTTACCCGTCCGGCGCGTGTCCGGAATCATGATGTAATTTGTCGCGCGTGAAAATAACTGTTTTTCGTGGAGGGGTATGCGACAATTGCGATGCAAAGAAAACGGTTGGTAAATATACCGGTAAATAATTTTATCATATTCATAATTTTCATAATATTTGGAATAGCAAGTGCAAATATTTCTTGATTGTATTTCCTCTAGTTGTCATTTTTAAAGCACTTGAAATAAAGGTGTCCGGTAATAGGATACACTGCCATACGTTAGATTTTTAGAGGAACAAACGTCAGGGTCGCGGCGTCCGGGCGGGTCCCAAGTCCAAGAATCTTGCCGGGCAAGATCACACTTCTTTGTTTCACAGGTGTTTGGTATGATGGGGTGTCCAAACTTCGCGGACTTTTCAAAAATATTAATCAGGCTTAAATTTGTTCACAAAATATTCATAATTCATACAAAACCAATTCAAGAAATAGTTACCACATTGACGGCAAGATCCTAAACTATAAAATCATTGACGAAAATGTAAAGCAGGTCAAGGGATTTCGCCGGTATCGCGATCTCAAAATTCTATTCCGATCGGCGAATGCGCGCTTTGCTGGAAAACCGTTCTGAAAAAGTGTGACCTAACTTCGCGGACCAAAGTTTTTGTGGAGATTTAAACAAAAACTCAAGCTCACAAAGTGACATTTTTATATCAGATTGACGGCAAAATGCTATAGAATCGGTTAGTACCACATTTAACTCACATTTTTGATGATTTCTGCTTGCAAAATGGTGATATCGTAATGCTTGTTGAGAATATCAGATTTCTTCAAAATGGGCGCTAACGTAGACAGCTGGCAGCCGTCTGTTTCGAGGAGTTTTTAAACATTTTTTTTAATTTTTATTTCTCCTCATACACAGACGGCTCGCTAGCGTGCAGCCACCATTAGGGGACTTGCAATGCAAAATCCCCCCGTCGGGGCTCTTCAATTTTTGTCTTTAATGAGTAAAAATTTTGAAAATTCACGCGACCAAAATGCAAATTAATATTCCCTCTTGGCATCAATTGCCAAAAAACGGAGAAAAATCGAGTTAAAAGGAACAAAAACAGTGACTTACCTCGGCTGTCGCGCAAATTCACTTCCCCGTTTTATCCGATCTTAAGTACATAAACATATGGCCATTGAGTCCCCTGTACAGATCGCGCTAGAACTTCGGTATCTGTATTTGGTGAGTGAAGCCAACGGAGTTCAGCTGAACAACCAACATAACAGAGACCGAAGCTTTTGGTCTAGCGCTAACGTAACCCAGAGAGCTCCAGCCCGCGTAGCGGGCTGGAGCCCAGACGCTCAGTGTGCAAACGGGCATTAAGGTGAGAGTACCGTGAAGTTTGGTCAAAATAATTTTGATAATACATAATTAAAACAGAAATTAAGCACTTACCACGATTGTATGGATGATAGTCTAACGAGTGGCAGTTTCCTGACATCGAGGCACAGACTGGAACCTCAAAAAACGATCAGTTCTGTCGCGGTGGCTCTCCTTCTTTCAAAATTCATAGCAAAATGGCCGTTCGAGAGGGTGTAGGGCGCATGCGCGAATTTGACAAAGTCTATATGCGCTAGTGCTATACTAGCCTCGGTCTCGATCGGCCATTTTGTGTTGAATTCTGAAAGAGGAGAGCTACCGCGACAGAACTGATCGTTTTTTGAGGTTCCAGTCTGTGCCTCGATGTCAGGAAACTGCCACTCGTTAGACTATCATCCATACAATCGTGGTAAGTGCTTAATTTCTGTTTTAATTATGTATTATCAAAATTATTTTGACCAAACTTCACGGTACTCTCACCTTAATGCGGGAAATAATAAGATGGCAAATATAGCGATCTTCAACGCTTATATATAAGCGTCGAAATTTGTAGCCATCTCCTTGTATTAGTCTATAATATACGACGTGTCAAATTGTAGCGAACTAGTTCGCCATTTCCAGATCTCCTCTATATATATATATACGAGGGGGAATTGTAGCGAACTAGTTCGCTATTTTCCAGATCTCCTCTATATTATACAAACGACGGGAAATTGTAGCGAACTAGTTCGCTATTTTTCGGATCTCCTCGATATATACACGAGGGGAATTGTAGCGAACTAGTTCGCTATTTTCCAGATCTCCTCTAGCCTATATACAAACGACGGGAAATTGTAGCGAACTAGTTCGCTATTTTCCAGATCTCCTCTAGCCTATATACAAACGACGGGAAATTGTAGCGAACTAGTTCGCTATTTTTCGGATCTCCTCGATATATACACAAGGGGAATTGTAGCGAACTAGTTCGCTATTTTCCAGATCTCCTCTATATACATACTACGGGATTTGTAGCGAACTAGTTCGCTATTTTTCGGATCTCCTCGATATGTACACGAGGGGGAATTGTAGCGAACTAGTTCGCTATTTTTTTATTTTTCCAGATCTCCTCTAGGGCCTATAATCTATATACATACGACGGGATTTGTAGCGAACTATATACGAGGGGGCATTGTAGCGAACTAGTTCGCTATTTTTTTGATCTCCTCTATATATACACCAGGGGGGAATTGTAGCAAACTAGTTCGCTATTTTTCGGATCTCCTCTACATGTATACGACAGGAAATTGTTGCAAACTAGTTCGCCATTTCTCATCTCCTCTCTAAAATATAAACATGGCAAACTGTAGCGAACTAGTTGGCAATTTTTCTGATCTCTTCATATACACGAGGGGGAAATTGTAGCGAACTAGTTGTCATTTTTTCCAAAGCTTACATTATTGTGAAGGCTTCAAAGTGAAAATCTGCAGGTTTTGGCTGTATATATTGATGCCATATTGTCAAATTGTAGCAGACTAGTTCGCTATTTTCCAGATCTCCTCTATATATATATACGAGGGGGAATTGTAGCGAACCAGTTCGCTATTTTCCAGATCTCCTCTATATCCATACGACGGGATTTGTAGCTAACTAGTTCGCTACTTTTCGGATCTCCTCTATAAAATTATATACACGAGGGGGAATTGTAGCGAACTAGTTCGCTACAATTCCGTCTCTTGTATATATAAAGATTAGAAAAATAGCGAACTAGTTCACTAATTCCTCCTCGTGTATAAAATTTTATAGAGGAGATCCGAAAAATAGCAAACTAGTTCGCTACAATTTTCCGTCGTATATATAAAGAGGAGATCCAAAAAATAGCGAACTAGTTCGCTACAATTTTCTGTCGTATATAGAGGAGATCCGAAAAATAGCGAACTAGTTCGCTACAAAAGAAGAGATCCGAAAAATCGCGAACTAGTTCGCTACAATTTCCCGTCGTATATATATATAGAGGAGATCTGGAAAATAGCGAACTAGTTCGCTACAATTTCCCGTCGTATATATATATAGAGGAAATCCGAAAAATAGCGAACTAGTTCGCTACAAATCCCGTAGTATGTATCTAGAGGAGATCTGGAAAATAGCGAACTAGTTCGCTACAATTCCCCCTCGTGTATATATATCGAGGAGATCCGAAAAATAGCGAACTAGTTCGCTACAATTTCCCGTCGTTTGTATATAGAGGAGATCTAGAAAATAGCGAACTAGTTCGCTACAATTCCCCCTCGTATATATATATATAGAGGAGATCTGGAAAATAGCGAACTAGTTCGCTACAATTCCCCCTCGTATATATATATATAGAGGAGATCTGGAAATAGCGAACTAGTTCGCTACAATTTGACACGTCGTATATTATAGACTAATACAAGGAGATGGCTACAAATTTCGACGCTTATATATAAGCGTTGAAGATCGCTATATTTGCCATCTATAAAATACCGCCTTAATGCCCGTTTGCACACTGAGCGTCTGGGCTCCAGCCCGCTACGCGGGCTGGAGCTCTCTGGGTTAGCGCTAACGGTGACAAATTTGCCGATCTTTTGTCAATATTTTCATGAATACTGAACTCATCCTAAAGAAACTTACACCAAAGGGTAATTTTAGGTTGCTTTTCATGTTGATGATGTCAGATTTTAAGGATATTGGCTAGCTTTTGAGATAATGACCGTCCGCGAAGTATGGACACGCGCGAAGTTTGGACTCACTGCCATACTTACCGGGTGAAATAACTGATTTAGTATGCTGTTCTTCCATACGATGATTCCAAATGCAAGAAGGAGGAGAATGGGAATAATAGAAATCCCGCAAATACTCAGGAAAACTAGAGAGGCCATTCTATCGAGCAGCAGAGAGCTAGAACTAGCAGTAGAAGAAGAATGATCGTTTCATTCGAAAGGAGAGTTCCGCAAAGTATTGCGCAATTGATTGATTTCGGACCAAAATTATCGTAAACCAACACAAGCTGGCGCTATTACGGAGGCTGGCAGCTCGCTCCAATGAATTGTATATTTTCTGTGGCTCGCTTATGAGGCGCCGAATGTACCAATATTATATAGAACAATTATTTGTTATATAATCATTATTTATTAAATAATAACTATTATTTATATATAATTTACATTTTATTTGTAAATAACTACTATTATATAAAATATCATTTCTAATTATTTATATATAATTCCAAGTAATACTTCATTATTTGTAAATAATAATAGTTCGACATTCCATTATTTATAAATAATGATTATTTGTTTTTCATTATTTATAAATAATGATTATTTGTTTTTCATTATTTATAAATAATGATTATTTGTTTTTCATTATTTACAAATAATGATTATTTATAAATAATGAAAAACAAATAATCATTATTTATAAATAATGAAAAACAAATAATCATTATTTATAAATAATGGAATGTCGAACTATTATTATTTACAAATAATGAAGTATTACTTGGAATTATATATAAATAATTAGAAATGATATTTTATATAATAGTAGTTATTTACAAATAAAATGTAAATTATATATAAATAATAGTTATTATTTAATAAATAATGATTATATAACAAATAATTGTTCTATATAATATTGGTACATTCGGCGCCTCATACTCGCTCGCCTAATAATGAATGAGTGAATGAATTTAAACGAATAAATGAATAAATAAATACATACGTAAATAAATGAATAAATAAACATTTTTGATCTAGCTCCTTTTATGATATCTTTATCTTTACTGATTATCTGAGAACAAATATGTCTAAGGGACAATTCGTTGGGATGGTACTCCTAGATCTTCAAAAAGCATTTGATACAGTTAATCACGGCATCTTATTGAAAAAATTACAAATAATGGGTTTTAACCAGGCTACTGTAGCATGGTTCAAATCCTACTTGTCGAATCGACATCAAGTAGTGGCTATTCGCGATATTTGTTCCAAAATTATGCCTATAACGTGTGGAGTTCCACAGGGAAGTATTTTAGGCCCAATCCTATTTTCAACTTATATCAATGACATGTCTATTTGTTTAAAAGCTGACTGTAAATTATTATTGTATGCAGATGATAGCGTACTACTTTGTTCAAATGCCAACCCAAAATTTGTTGAGGAAAAACTTAGCGAACAGCTGTCTACATGTGTCGATTGGATGACTGATAATAGATTATCGTTACACTTAGGCAAAACCGAAAGCATTCTGTTTTGTTCTAAAAGTAATCATAAAACTTCATTTGAATTTGAAGTATCATACAATAATAAGATAATTCATAGGAAAGAATCTGTAAAGTATTTAGGCATTGAGTTGACTAGCTCCCTTTCATTTTCATCTTTAGTAGAATCAATCGTAAAAAGGGCGAATGCCCGTTTGAAATTTTTGTACAGGTATCAAAGTTGTATGGATCAAAAAGCAAGGCGTATTCTCTGTTTTGCTCTTATTCAGAGTTTATTTGACTATGCCAACCCTGCTTGGTTTAGTGGCATAAGCGAACTCGATAAAAAGAAGTTGAAAATTATACAGAATAAAATGGTTAGATTCATTAGCTGTTCTGGTCCCAGAACCCATGTTGGCTACACCGAACTCTCTGGAGCAGGTTTTCTTGAAGTCAACAAAAGATCAAAACAGCTTATTTTGCACCACGTGCATAAAATCTATCACAATAGATCGAATCATTACATTGGATCAAACTTTAATCTAGTTACCGAAATACATAACTATAATACAAGAAACAGCCATTTCAATTTTTGCTTACCAGAAAGGGTAGGTAGTATTGGTAACTCATTTTATTACAATGCTATAAAACATTGGAATTCCCTTCCCAATGATATAAAGGAAATAGGAAACTTTTTGCATTTTAAGAGGAAATTGAAAGAATATCTTTCACTTGAGAGTCAAAAAGAAGATGCAAATGATATGTTGTACGGTTGATTTAGCCTGAATACTGACCTAGTTCTTTTCTCTTCTCTACTAGGTATTATTATGTATTTTACATAGTTTGATTGAAGCTTCGATATGTCCTTTCTTCTATTCTTTCTATTTCTTTTATTTCTTCCTATTCTCCTCTTCTTGTTGTTATTGTCGTCACGTTTATGCTGTTGTTCTTCTCCTTATTTATTTCCCTTCGTTATCAGTTTCTTCCGTCTCCTTCTACTCCTCGTCCCCTCTCTTCTTCTGTTCCTCCTCTTCCTTCTCCTTCTTTTCTTCTTCTTCTTCGTTATATTCTTGTATATATCTTATTTATTGTCTATATATCTTATTTATTGGTAATAGTAAATTCTGATTTTTTTCTTCATTTTTAATATGTAAATAGTATAATTTTAACATTTTATTATCTTAATTCTGTATATTGAGGACCCCACTGGAAATAAGCTTTCGAGCTTTCGTGGGTCATCCTGTGCAAGCCTGTTGTTTTAATGCTACTGTATATATGTTATGGTGACTTGCCAAATAAAATCAATCAATCAATCAATTATGATAGCGTCTGCATTCCAATAAAACATCGTAAAAATCGCTGTCCTTACATATATGAACAAAATATATAGGGCCTACAATTTTTCCCAATTTTTAAACATCAGAAAAGATGTAAAATATGCTCTGCTACCAAATTTTAGGCATTTATAGTTCAATTTCCGTTATTATTTTTTTTTATTTGCAAAAATGGACATTCGAATAAGGTTTTGTTCCGGAAAAAATCAATCCATGTAAGGTTAAACAAATTCTTTAAAATAAATATTTAATGCTAGATATTTTGAAACGTGATGTAATTAGTCTAAGATGATAGTGATATCAGATACATATCAATAAGGAAAAGTGGTGAATTAATTCCTAACTTTTCTGTGTCCATAACGAACGGGGGTATTCACGAGCTAATTTATATGCATGTACTACTTTGAAATTATCGTTATTGGCTTCGCTATCCATTAGATTCTTCCATAATTTTCTTGAATCATGTTTGTTTTCTTGTTTTCTTTAATGTTGGAAATATTCCTCTTTAGTCATTCTCGCTTTCCTTTGTATATACAATATTTCACTACTGTTTAAATTTCCTTTTGAGTTCCAAATTATATGCTACACGAATCCATGCACGAAAAGAAAGTAATTTTTACAATATAGTTCAATATGCAGTCCAATCAAACGAGGAATTTCAATTTGTTTTTGTGGTAAAGTACTACTGTATAATACGTCTCGTAAAAGCGACAACCGACAATAACCATCCTTTGAATGTTGTGTGTTGTAGACCTACACGAACATTTCCACATCTAATTCGCCCATGCTTATTAATGTTTATAATTCTATATTTTGCCTGATGCAGGTTCCCTTTTAAACAAACTATTATGAAGATGAAAATGTGAATGTTATATTTAAAATATTGTCTCTGTAATAAAAAAAAAAAACACCTGCTATTTTCAGTGTAGATCCCACTGGGCAATTTGTTACCGATTACCAATTTTACCGGTTATTACCGGTAATATCACCCGGAAATCTGAGTAACACCAAATATTACCGTTATTACCATGTTATTACCGAAATTATAATTCCTGTTGATACCTGTTACTGTTATCACCCTGATGAAACCTACATTTACCTAGTTACAACAGGGTGATGAGGGGTAATAAGGGTAATGTTGAATGACTTTGATTGGTTATAACATTGCAAACTTTAGTAATAAGAGCAATCTTACAGCAATCCCAGCGAAATTTTCAAAGTCCAAAAAATTACTGTTATCACCCTGATGAAACCAACATTTTACCCAGTTACAAACAGGTTGATAAGGGGTAATGGGTAATGTTGAAACGCTTCCATTCCCAGACAGCAAAGTATCTGGATCACATACGGTTCTTATCTGGGATATCTGGGTCCCATATGGGCCCACATGGAACCCAGATGAAAACATATACTTGAACCCACATGGTGCCCAGATAGGACTCAGATGGAAACGAGACCTCCAACCCATGCGGAACCCATTAATATTGGGTAAATGGAGTAATATCAGATGGTAATATCAGGAAAATGCTGGGAATATTAGTTACTCATGAATATTCATTACTACAATAAATGGCCAAAATTTTAGCTAATATAGCTGTAATAATTAATGTGTTTATGTTTATGCAATTATTCCACCCAGAAAATTTTCAGAAAAATGTGTAGTTTATATATCATATTAGTCATAATCATGACATTAATTTTAGAAAAATGTTTTAGGGTTGAATAATTGTTAACCATAATTTGTCAAGTGTTGTAAAATCGCTCAATATATAGAAGTAAATGACAGGGTTTGGTGGATAGGTGTAGGATAGGATTAGGATTAGGATGTAGGATTTTAGGATAGGATAAGATGATATGGCTTAGAGTATGGAGTTGTAAAAATGTGCTTCAATGACCCTAATGACACTAATTGTTTTTTTAAATGAGCCGACATTAATTGGGTAATATTGGGTAAACAGAGTAATATGAGGTGGTGATATCATTAAAATGCTGGAAATAGTAGTTACATCATACTGAGAAATATTGGGTAAATGGAGTAATATCGGGCAGTAATATCATGAAAATAACTGGAAATATCGGTTACATCATACTGGGTAATATTGGGTAAATGGAGTAATATCGGGTCCGGGTAATAACGGGGAAAGATTGGTCTACTATTTCCCCGTTACTACCCACTGGTGTTACCGTGGTAATAACTACGTTATTACCTGTTACAACCCGGGTAATATCGGGTAAAATGCCCAGTGGGATGGGCATGATTACACATACATACATAAATACGTACGTACACACATACATGCACCCGTACATACATACATACACCGTACACCCATACATACACACGTACATACATATACATACATATATATTCCAGTTGATGATTTGATCAGTCGCGACTCCCGGCCCCCCCCCCCCCCCCCTCCCTGTGTTAAGTATAGTGGACATCAGGTGGAGGCGTCGATCGTGGCGTAGTGGTAATGACTCTCGTCTATCAATCAGAGGGATGTGGGTTCGATTCCCAGCCATGGCGTGTTTTCCTTCAGCAAGAAATTTACCCACATTTTGCTGCACTCAATCAAGGTGGGTGTTTCATACAGATACCAATGACGGTATACGCACGACTGGTGATCCTTTCTTGTACGTGCTATATGTGGTATCCTTAAAATTGATTTATGACCTAAGAACATGTTCCAGTCGTGCGTAACTTTACGAACAGCTACACCCCCAGGTGAGGTAAATGGGTACCGGCAAAAATGTGAGCTGTGCGCACCGGAATCGGTAGACTATAGCTTTGCCCGGGTATAGCGCCTTGAGCACCTAACACGGTGGATAGTGCGCTATAACCAGGGGTGTAACAGGGGTCGGTGGCCCGGGGGGGGGGGGGGGGGGGGCAGAAGGAAAAACCAGTTCCACTGGACCAGTTAGACCAGTAGAATTTTAACTGGTAACTCTGGAAATTGGAACATCGGTTTACTGGTCTAACTGGTCATACTGGTCCAGTTAAAATTTTACTGGTCCAGTTAAAATTAAACTGGTCTTGAATTACTGGAATTTTATACTGGTCTTCACACTAGTATCCAATTTAAGCTGGTCTTTACTGGTATTTTCTACTGATCTGACTGGCCTCGTACTGGTCTTACTGGATCAATTTTTTACATGCATTTGGGTTGCTATATACCATGGTCAGTGAAATGTGATGGAAAAATGGTTAGTAAATTAATCTTTCTGCTGTTATTTTAAATTTGATGTATGAAATTACACATTTTCATTGTGAATTAGTTCGCACACTTATTTAGAAAGTTTTTAAACAACAATGAGTGCCATTGCAAGGATATTCCATTCTAAATCCTGATTCTTCTTTTAAAAACAGGAAATATGCAAATGAGGTAAACCACGTGATCAGCATCATCAGAATTACTGGTATTACTGGTCTTGACCAGTTCAATTTCAAACAATGAATTACTTTAGACCAGTTGACTATATCAGAGGAATATATCTTGCTCTTAATTAATCATAATTAAAGGAAATAATTATTTTAATGATAATGCTAATACTTGATAATTATGATAATATTAATAATAATAATTACAATATCAATAACAATGATAACAGTAATAAGAATGATAACAATGATCATAATAATCATAAAATTAATAATTATGATAATTATAAGAAGAATGATGATAACAATCGATAACGATAATAACTTTTTCTGAATTGCAAGATTCATTTTCCTTAATTTGTCAAATGATCTGACTTGAAATAGTCATTATTTATTGGACCAGTTACACCAGTTTGATCAAAAAAAAAATTAACTGGTATTACTACTTTTCTTCAACTAGCTGGAATGCAATTGTTTGAACTGGTCTCCAGTTGATTTTTACTGGTCAAGTTAAAAATCAACTGGTCCAGTAAACATATACTGGAAACCAGTAAAAATCTACTGGAAACCATTTATTGGACCAGCAACACCAGTTTGATGAAAAAACAATTTAACTGGTATTACTAATTGCTTCAACTGGAATGCAATTGTTGGAACTGGTTTCCAGTTGATTTTACTGGTCCAGTTAAAAATCAACTGGCCCAGTAAAAATATACTGGAAACCAGTAAAATTCTACTGGAAACCAGTAAAATTCTACTGGAAACCAGTAAAAATTCTTACTGGTCTTACTGGTTTTACCTTCTGGGGGGGGGGGGGGCAAGAGCCTAAAATTTCCCGGTCATCTCATGGAACAGGCAATGGCGTCAAGAGGCAAAAATTTTGAGGGGGCGATATGGTGTATCAGGCCAAAAATGACCATCGAGCGTGCGAAGCGAGCGAACAAAAAAATTGACATTTTTATTACAGAAATCCAAAAGATTTGTGAAAGATTTTGAGATTCTGTTAAAAAAAGACAATATCATATTTCACCCTTCTCTCTATTTTTTTGTACGCTAAGGGAAATATGATTGTTGTTATGATTGTGCACATCAGGGCGAAGCTCTATATGCTCGAGGGGGCCCAGTATGGCGCTTGTGGCAAGAGGTAGCTTAATATAAGTCCCGAGCGAGCGAAGCGAGCGAGATAAAAAGATTTCGACGTGTTATTCAGAAAAATATGATACACTTTTCTTTTGCTTTTCTCCTTTTGTTTGTGTTTGGTTGTAGAACCTTTTGAGGGGCATGGTCCAAACTCATCCATACAACAGTGCTATGTGGGTGGGGTCCAGGGCAGAGCCCCGGATTCTCTTGATATTAAAGCCATTTCAAAGGCCCGACACCTCTTGATATTAAAGCCATTTTAAACCTTACAGATGGCCACTAATTTTAATCAAATTGTGTGTATAAATTTTAAAAAGTCGCCAGCGAGCGAAGCGAGTTAGAAAGAAAAAAGGCCTTTTGAAATTAAATTCTTATTAATATGTGATATATTTTTACATCATAGCAAACAGCGGCGTACCATGTGTCATGGCATGGGGGGGGGGGCACAAGCAAAAATGTTGAGTCACTTAGTGGGCGCGCGAATAGGGAGGAAAGGGACATAAAAATAAAAGAGGGATGAGGAATAAAACTAAAAGGTATATTGTATGGATCAAGGGGGAGAGGCCGCCCCTCACTGCATCCTCCTTCAATCTTAAAAAGGTAGGAAAGGGACATGAAAATAAAAGGGAAGGGGAATAAAAGGTCTATATATTGTATGATAGCAACGTGTAGATTACATGTTGAGAAAAATCAGAATAACGCAATAGCTTTGCTTTGTTGATCCGATCTGGAATTCGTTTCGTTGATGCATCTGCATGGGCATTAAATTCGATTCACACATATCCCGTTGACTGAGGAGTCGGCCTCATTGGTTTAATCATTCAACCTTGCGGACTGGGAAAATGTTGTGGCGACGTTTTATTCGTTACAGCGAAACGACATAAAATTACTTTTCGATATCTCAATAAGATTCGCGACAATTTCCAAGGGCCGTACAATCAGGTAGCTAGGCTAGGGGCCTACCTTTGCCTTGCGAAACACTTCGATCCGGATTTCATCAGATTAAAAACACAAGCCAGTCAGACCTTTACTCTACCACAGCTCTGTCTACTTCAATGTGAACATTGTCCAGGCTATGGCAAGAAACACAGATGGAGTAGCAATCACATATCTGTGCCTGAAACAGCTGCCCAAAGCTAAACATCACTTGTCCTGCAGAGGGGGAAAATTCAAGCCTGCAACTAAATCTTTACATTTAAAAAGGTAAATAATTTTTGTTTTGTCTTTAAATTGCGATGTTTGTAGACATTCTGATAAAACAATGGATGAGTGATAGTGGATAGAGGGGGACCAATGCGACCAATGTTGTACACGATATCGATACACTCGTCCAGGCATGGATTTTCAAAACGGACATATAGCATGTATAACAAGCCCGGATAACAAGGTTTGTTTTCTTTGTTTGGTGTGGTTTTATTTTATTTTCTGAATAATGATAAACATGATAAAGATACAGTGTACAAAAATTAACCATTCCAATGTGAATCTTAACATGATGTAGTTCTAGATACTTGAGTTTTTGAAGAAAAAAAGAGGGATGGTTCACTCGATCTGTCACCTACCAAACTTTTCACAAAACGCCCCCCACCCGTGCACTTCGTGCGCGCATTAGTGTTTGGTAATTAGGTACGTATCTTATACCCTTTTTACACAGAATTTTCTTAGCCCCGGACTATTGCTAACCCCGTACTATCCTTAACCCCGTACTATTTTTTTCTCCTTTTTACACATGCCAAATTGTTATTGCTAACCCCGGATAAGGAATGCTTGCTTTTCACACACGAAACTCGCTAACCCCGGACTAGTGGTTTTTGTCGATCATTCGTAGTACAAGTACTTCACTCGTACCTTTTTACACACGCTACAATTTCCTTAACCCCGTACTATAGGTGGGGCCAAATTGCCATTTAGCCCCACCTATAGTACGGGGTTAAGCTTAGCCCACTTTCGTTTTACACTAGCGATTTTAACCCCGTACTATCGCTCTTAGCACCGCAATTGCTGGGATAACCCTGCTTTTTTGCAGGGCCAAATAATCCCGTACTAAAGGTGGGGTTAGCCCACTTTGCAAAAATGCTGTGTAAAAAGAAAGTGGGCTAAGCTTAACCCCGTACTATAGGTGGGGCTAAATGGCAATTTAGCCCCACCTATAGTACGGGGTTAAGGAAATTTTAGCGTGTGTAAAAAGGGTATTAGTCATGAAACAGTCCATGTTTCATGTTTCAGTTCTAATTCGAGTTCGCGTTTCTCACTCGCATTATAATAATGTTGAATTAATGAGATTTGTATACTACTCATGAACTCTGGCGATGCTCAGAATGTCTCCTTTCTTGTAAGTCGGTTTATCAACCCCGCACAAATTTGTTTCGGGGGGGGGGGGGAGATGGAGGGGCAGATTTTATTTTCGAAGAAAATCGAAAGCGAGAGAGCAAAGCAACCGAGCTTGTCAATCGGGTACTATTGTATTTTGTGAAATTAAAGAATTTCTTGTACTCTGTGGTGAATTTTGTGAAATTTCTAAGTACAAAATGTTAGTTTTTAGAATTTCAGCTGGCGACTGCCCCCTTCCCTGTTGCGTAGGCCCATTATAGCCCCCCCCCCCCCCACCACCACCACCACCCTATCAACAAAATTTCTACTCACGCTTCCCTATGGTATTATTGAAAATAAATTTAGAATACATGAGAAACCAAAGAAAAAAAAATAAAACTCTGGTCTTTCCCTCGCGCTGCTCGCTCCCACTATTTGTTTACTGAGATGCGTCCTAAAACGTCCTCTTTCAGTTCAATGAGAATTGTCTAAGGCCGGGATATCTCAGTAAACAAATCGTGAAACGCATGATTGTTTATTTAAGTATATTGATTTGGAAATATTAAAACACTTTTAAGTTTACTCCTGAAGGGTCTGGGGGCATGGTGACCCCCCCCCCCCCTCGTTGCTTCGCGCGATATTTCCGAAACGCAAAAAAATAGCGCCGCAAAATTTATTACTTTTTTTTAAGTCTCGGGCAGTTTTTGACACCAAATTCGCGACATACGGGTATAGCATCGCGACCTCACGTGACGTTTTACGAGACGATGTCATGCCGAAAACGGCTCATTTTTATACTTTGTGTACAAAGTCTATGGGAGAGGAAATTCATAAAAGGGTGATTATTTTTCGTTCTAATTGGTCTGCTCAATTAATTTAGGGTTTTATTTAGTTGTTAAATGGTCTGTAATAATTTCCATTAAAAAAACAATGAAAAACAAAAGATGAAAAAACTAAGAAATACATAAGGAAAAAAATTTGCTTTCGCAATTTTTCTTTGTGGAAACCTTTCAATTAGATTACAAAGATGACATCTGCAAAAAAGAAGAAAATTTGAAGTAAAATTGGGTGTTAAATTTGCAAATAATGTTTTTCATAAATAAATTTGCATATTTTTATTCATAATAAATCAAAAATAGTTATTTTTAGATTTTTTTATACGAGCTTGTAGTTAATGTGGTAAAGAATGTGCGTGCCAAATTTCGGCGCGATCGCGTGAACGGCGGCCGAGATCAGAAGGGGGCATCATGGCCCCCAGTCCTCATTACATCTCAAATAGCCCAGTCCTTTTAGAGTTAAGGGCAAATTACAAGCTGAAATAAGTGTTAATCCAATGCTATTAAGTACCGTGTAACGGCTTTTGTATGATTCAAGAATGAAATAAAAAAGAAATATTGAGTGACACCGTACACTTTCACCTAACTGTGTTGTTTAAATAATTGTTGTGTGGAAATTGAAAGTCTGGGTCGTATATTTTAGCAATATCCATTTTATCAGCTGAGTGAATTCGTAAATTGATTTTTATTGGCATTGCAGTCATCAAAACTATTTATGCCAACTGAGAACAATAACGTCACCTTTTATGTGCCCCCTCAACCCCCCCCCCCCCCCCCTTCGAGAGCGGGCGATAGCGTATGACAACATGTGGTAATACTATACGCACATACCTCACTAACCACCCAACTATCATTACCATCTACAAATACATTTAAACTGTTTTCATTTTCCCATCTGTTTGGTGTAGTCTGCGTATGAAGTCTTTATCTGTCGATCTTATATTATAGACCTGTATAGACTATTGTACGTCAATGATAAGTCTAAAATTATGAGATAATCAGAATAAATAAGTAAAATTTTGTTAACATTATCAGGAACATTGTAACTTTTAATTTATCTCGCGCTTTTCCACGCTTAAATGTTGAAGAACACTATTGTGAAATAAGTAAAAACTTTGCTGTCGAATTGAACTTCTAGATTTGTGACACAATTGTCCATCCATAATTTCGGACCAGAGTTTTATTTCAAATTAGAACCCAACAGCCCAATTAAGTAACGGGCTAATAAGCCCACACTCTATGTCGACAATGAAGAGCTATCTGATTCTTGCGCGCATATACCGGAGGATTCGAATGAGAAGATATATGAGGATAGAGCGTACCGTGAATACGTATCAGCATTTAATCGAATCTGTGTTAAAACATGCTTTTTTTAAAGAAGCACTTGTAGTTTTTAGCCCTGCCAAAAAAAAAATGAAAACAACTTTCAAAACACGCAATTATGTGTCTCTATGACAGGAGTACCCATACTTCATGTACTCGTGCTCGCTGATACAAGAGGTTTGATACATAAACACACTATCTTGTACAGAAAGATCAGCCCATGCATGTGTTTATTAATCAAAGCAGAAAATATTTGCGATTTCCGTTGTTATGGCGATTTTCAGTAACCAAACAGTAACCAACCAGTAACCACTCAGACTACAGCAAAGTTTATATATTTTTTATGTGAAGAAATATTGTGTTTAGAAAGTGTTAAGTTGAATTAATTAAAGAGTTTTTGCCCCACCCTCTTTCATTTGGAATAATGGAAACCCATTTGCTCTGAAAATCGGAAAAGTAGATCCCCTATTGAAGGACCAATCAACCCGACACAGATCGTTATACTCCATAATTACCCATTCTTCACCAGTCTTTAATATATAAATGAAAACACTCTGGTTTGTGGTTGGATTCGGTTTGAATTAAATTTATATCAAACCTTGAGTTTGATTACACGGTACAATAAAGGAAACAATAAATTGTACTGTGAGTCATTTCCGATCTCAGGATGGGTTTAGCTTTCAATCAGTTATCAGTCTTTGCTCTACTCTTAGTTGTAGAAATACTATATTCCTTTTTATTATCATTATTATTGATATTATCATTATTATTATCATTATCATTATCATTATTATTGTTATAATCATTATTATTATTATTATTGTTATTATTATTATTATTAACATTATTATTATTATTATTTATTATTATGTCTGGCGTCACCTTTGTTTCTATGTTTCAAAGGAACAATCTAATCCACACATATCCCACCCGGCTAAGTGACTCCTATCACCTTCCGCGTACTCGCACTCTCCTTGCTCAAAGAACAATCGCATTTGAAGGGCCCAGGTTTTGGAACGATCTTCCCGATGATATGGTACATAGTGCCTCACTTAATATATTCAAACGTAAATTGAAAGCGATGCTTATCAATTTTTATAATTTCCCTTTGTAAACTTTTATATTCATGCACTTTGTTAATACGCTCTGGCCGAGTAATGAGTAATAAATAATAGTCATAGAGTGGCGGACTCTTTTTTATTTATTTATTTTTTTATTTTTTTGTATTCCTTACACAATCGTCACATTTTGGCATTACTTTGTTATAATCAATTTACTTACCTGTCCTCTCCTCATTAAGACCGATTTTTTTTCTGGATCCTGCAGACTTAACAAGCCTTGCTTTTTTATGCAGGTTCCCTCATATTTCACTCTTTTAAATTGTCTTTAATTCGAAATCGCTATTTTCTTTAATTTGAATTAATTGTTATGCCTTGTCTGATTTGTATTCTCATAAGTTTTCTGATATTGTTTCATAATTTTGTTTGTACTTGTGAAATATGTAAAATAAAATAAAATCAAATCAAACCTGTGTCTGCAAAAAGCGACCTGAATCACTATGACCCGATAATACTATGATCACTATGACCCGATAATACTAACTGATTAGGGGGTGCGGGTGGACCACTACAGCAGGGTTTCTCCTACTCTTATACGAATATTTAACGGCCTATCCGAGGGACAGAATGTTTTCAACTGTAACATAACATGCATCTATGGAACAGGAGAGTGACACGTTTACATGATACAATGCAGGCTTTAGTCATCCTCCCAGGGTAGACTTGAACCCACGACCTTATAATGCCCGGTCACACTGCGCTTACGGATACAGAGAGGATGTAAAACGTGAAACAAAATCTTGCAGTCCGTTGGAAATCGCTATGCATCCGTTGTGTACTCATTACATATAATAGGCCTACGTGTTTCATACGCTCTATCCACCGAGCATCCGTCCACTTTGATTTCATCCGCGCAAAAAGTTTTGCGCTGCACAAACCTTTCAGAACGGATGAACTTTCCACCGTGTGCGATGTATATAAATCCGCCACGTGTAAGAGCATTAAACGTCCCATGTCCGTTAGCATCGTTAAACGCAAATTTTTCGCCAATTTTGTCCATTTATGGAGCGGATGAAAACGGAGGGAGCTACTGGCGAAATTTTGCTCGTCCGATGTGTCGTTTTTGAATAAGTTTTGTTTGTGAGCCGGCCAGTGGGACAGGGAGACGCTTTACCGACTCGCTCTCCCATTACACTGTCAAAATAATTTGTGTTGATTGGTGAACATCAGTCATAATAATAATAACAATAATATAGAGTATTTTTAAAGCGCCAAATCCACATTGATTATGTGCTCAAGGCGCTGATATATACTTGGTATATTATTATTACCCCGACTGTAGCTGTGCGGCCATATAGGCGCTAAAGCATTCAAGGAATAAATCCTACCGGGTCCCCATTCACCTCACCTGGGTCGAGTGCAGCACAATGTGGATAAATTTCTTGCCGAAGGAAATTACGCCATGGCTGGGATTCGAACCCACGACCCTCTGTTTCAAAGTCCGAAGACTAATCCACTAATCCATCGCTCCATCAGTCATATCACTCCGTTGGTAAGATGTTGGTATCTACACTGTTAGGTGAACATAAGATTTTACAATAGAACAAAATGAAAAAAAACAGATTTTACAGAAAGAAATAACCAAATAATTCTGTAAATTGTTACAACATGACATAATTTTTTTTACATTTTTTCTAGAATTTTACAGAACATGTCCGTTTTAAAAAAGGGGAAAAAAGTTTTATTACAATAAATTTGTAAGGTTACATACAACAAGTGTAAAAAATGAAATGCTAATTTAGCACTTACAGTGCTTGTATAGTGACTGCACTACGAGTGCTGACTTTCTAGTTTAGATTTGAACTAGAAAATCAGAACTCGTAGTGCAGTCACTATACAAGCACTGTAAGTGCTAAATTAGCACTTCATTTTTTACAGTGTGTTTGGTGTATCAGTTTTAACACCCCATGCAGTCGCTACAGTGTTTAGTGTATCAGTTTGAACACCCCATGCGACTAATTAAGTGCATTATTTATTTATTTATTACATACTGCAACTTATTTCATCATTATGGAGACACATCATTTACTTATATATGAAAAAAATTACACAATTATGGTTTCATGTAAGAACATAAGAAAACGGAATGTGGGGATGTGACATCAGCCCACTTAATGAATATTCATGACGACGTGAATATAACTGTTCAATAACTTCGTTATTTGTCATCGGATTTTGATGAAATTTACAGCATTTTGCTTTGTGAATTTTACTCTGTTTATATAAGTATCTTCAGCCTGGGGCATCCCTTTAAATTTAAGAGAAGGAAGTAATGTACCTTAATCCGTGTAAATAGAAAGTAAATTTGAAAGATGAAATTGATAACGAATAATACGGATGTGAATAAATATGAAGTGCAAGATTAATGAAGTATGATAGGGAAATATTTATTTTGGGGTAAGTCTGATATAAGTACATCAACCGTATCACATATTTACAGGATTAGAATGATTTATAAACAGACGAACAGAATGCATAACACGGATTATAAGAAATAGAAAGAAACGGGCGACAAAATAGAGTCAGTGTCAATTATAAACAAGGCTTTAATTTTGAGTCATTTATTTATTCCATTACAGGGTAATTATTATTAAGATCACGGGATGTGTGAAACTTTCAAGCTTGTTCCTTTTACTTCCAGCAATTTTCTCGAGCACATTAGGAAAATGAAGGAAAAAACATAGAGGAAAAATTAGTGAAAACTATTTTTTAGGCTATCATTATGAAGCATGCAAATACAATAGAAGGCAAAGGTAAACGATTTTAAAAGAGAAAAAGAAAGTTAAAGTAAAAGAGAATCTTGAGATTGAGTTTGAAAGAGAAAAAAAAATTACAGAAGGTATATATGCATTATGTTCTGCAGGAGAATTCCATGCTTTCAAACAATCAACAAAAAAGGAGAAAGAAAACATTAGGAAAAAATAATGAAAAAATATAAGGAGGTAAAGTGCTATATAAACGAATTATGGTAACATCCCTTGGAGAAAGCCCATCAAATAGTTGAAGAGAGAGAGAAAGAAAAGGGCGAGAAAACAATGCACGATTAGAAACAAGGCTTTTATTCTGAGTCATTTCCTCTCAAACTCAACTTGTTTTTTTTTTATTCAACTACGTGATGATAGTTATTGCTATCATGTGATAGATGTACTTTTCCAGTTTGTTCTGTTTATTTCCAATCTTCAATTGGAGCATTTTAATCATAGGAATAACAAAAAAACCACAATGAAATAAATGAAAGTTATTTTCTGTTGGCTTCAATTTTATGCAGAAATGAATAGGAAAAGGAAATCAAATGTTCTAAGAAAAATATTAATAGCAGGAATTTAGGTCAGAGGTGTTTCAAGTGGCATTCTTTTCCTCCTTTTATGTTTGCTCATTATTTTGAACTGAGGGGGGGGGGTACTCCCTGGTGCGTCGTGGTCTAGTGGTTCTGACTCTTGCCGCCTTTGAAACAGAGGGTCGTGGGTTCGAATCGTAGCCATGGTGTGTTTTCCTTCAGCACTCGACCCAGGTGAGATGAATGGGTACCCGGCAGGAGTAATTCCTTACATGCACTGAGCGCCGGTGATGGTAGCTCGAGCTAAAGCCGGGGTAATAATAGCAGCGCTTTGTATCCTTTGGCAAAAAGCGCTTTATAAATCCAGCTATTATTATTATTATTATTATTATTACTCTGTCCTCGGCCTGCACTCCTACTCTACGTGCCAAGAATGAGTTTCTTGCACAGTTTTCCCTATCCTTTCCACTGATTTGAATACTACTGTACCGGTCCCTTCCCAGTTACTGTAAGTAAAAGCAATCCCCATTGTTCTCACTCCACCTTATTTAGTGAGTGCTAATCACTTCTCAGACGCTTTCTATAACACAGAGAATCTTTTTATCAAAAGCCCTTCATCCCTTCATAACAAAGCAGTCTTTGTCGAATAGGTGAATCAAAACAGCAGTGTCGTCCTGGACTCTGGACAAACGACATATTTGCAATAGTTTATTCCGTTCCAATCTTAGAAGATTTGCAGGAATGACCTCTAATCTCGGATTTGACGGACACTTCAATAGATTCTGAACGTTGCGGAAAGCGTTTGCGCTATTTTCATAATCCAGGAAAGTATACGCTTGCGTTATTTCTCCCAATGGCGTACAGATGGAGGGGGAGCTGAGTGGGTCATGCTCTCCCCCTAAAAAAAGAAAAAAGAAGGAAAGGGAAAAGAAAGAAAGAAAGGGAAGAGGAAGAGTGAAATGACAGAATAAGGTTATTGTATTGAAAAGGGTCATTTTTTATATCTACCATATCTGGCCCTCTCAAAGTTTTTGGCTTATTACACCGACGACTGATTTTTCAGGACATGCCGGATAGAATAAAGGAAACCACGTGATCTAATAAGCTTCTAGCAAGGTGTTTTAATTTGTAAATATTGCAAATAGAAAAAGAAAAGATCTGTGTGGAAATTTATCTTGAAGTAATTCCACAGGCAGACGGTCAACGGAAACAGTCGGATAAACTTCCTCAATAATCTATCCTGATTATTTTCACATTTTTTCAAAGTCTGTGGTAGTTTAGAGTTTGTTTTCAGTTGTCATATGAACTAGAATAACTTTCATTAATCAAATTTACTTAAAAGCCATTTCCCCCATTAAGACGATTATGAATAGAGGATTACAGGGGCCTGGATGGGGCAGGGGGACACAGTGTCCCGAATTTTTGTAGCAGAAAAAAAATGTCCCCTTCCAAGCCCGTTCAGTGCCCCTTTGTCTTTTTATAAGTGCTCATTCCTAAATACTTTGATGCCCGATCAGCGCCCGTTTTTCTTATTACGTGTTCAATTCCGTTCTGCAAGTTCATCTTTTAATTTGATAATCCATTTTAAATGGTTTTATTGCTCCCTTTTGCTCCCCTCTTTATATCGAATTCCTCTTCTGCAGTGTGTCCCTTTTCACTTTTGATCAAGTACCCTGTCCCTCGTGTGAGTATACCCTCATTAGCGTATCTAAGGGGGGGGGGGCAGACTGCCCCCCTGACGATTCACAACCCATGCAAGGGACGTATCCCTGCCCCCCCCCTGACGAGTCACAACTGATCCTTGACCAGCCACAAGTGGCCCCCTCCTTTGAACTTGAAGACCTTTTTATTTGGGGGGGGGGCTTGTCAAATTTTTTGGCGGACGAATTTGCCCCCCCCCCCCCCCTTTGGAAAATCCTAGGTACGCCACTGATACCCTTATTTACTTCTGATAAATGCCCCTTTTCTTAGTTGTTCAAAACATTCAGCATGTTCAGTTTGCTAATGTGAGGATCAATTAGCTCTCTTTCCTTTCTACATGAGCGGAACCAGAAAATGGTTTCGGGGGCGTTTGCCCCAAACGTTTTTTTTCTTTGCAATTTGATCCCCAAGTCTCTTCTGTTAGTCTCTTATGTATTTCCTATTATGAAATATTTCCTTCTTTTTATTGATTTTCCCTTTTTTTCGCTCATGAAGGGATATGTTACATGTGTTGTTATTCACTACATGCCACTTAATTGAATTATTATGAATTAGACAGGAAGTCATGTGCTGACCATGATTTAAGATTGAAACTTGACAATGCTTTGTTGGAAAAAAAAAAGACGTATATTAGGTTCCTTGGGGTCTACATTAATGATCAACTTAACTCATTTGAAACACATCAGTAAACCAATTTCTCGAAATATAGTTATACTGTATAAGTTAAGTACCTTGTACCTAATACTGTATAAGTTACATACTTTACATTTTGTACAATACTCTTATTCTACCTTATGTGTCATACTGCAATATTCTTTGGGCAACATCAACGAGTGTCACAAACCCAATTCTTCTGTTGCAAAAGAAAGCTTGTTGCAAAAGAAAGCTATTCGTATTTGTGCTGGAGTTGGTGAACGTAACCATACACGCCCTCTCTTTATAAAGCTGCAATGTCTTACTGTTGATGATGTCCATTTCTGTCAAACTTCCCTTTTTATGTATCGATTTAATGCCAAAATGTTACCTACCTGCTTTTCCGCTATGTTTCAACAAAATAATGCTATCCAAACCTACCACACAAGACAAGCATCACATATGCATTTGTATAACCCTCATACGCTGTTGGCTCATAAATCTATCAGACATTATGGACCTGATGTTTGGAATTCCCTACCTACAAGTACTACAGGAATATATTATCAGTGCATTCCTTCGAAAGTGTTGTTAAACGCATACTTGTCTTTAAGATATAATTCTCTAGCAAGACAAATATTTGTTGTACTGGATATTTTCAACTTAAAGATTAATATAATTTCAAAGTACCATTACCCCCACACACTCTTTGTAAATATTTGTAAATAGTTGTGGCACATAATGATTTGTTTGGTTTTTTCTTTGTTTTATCATTACCTAGTTTCGTTTTGACTTTTTAGCTTTTTTATATATTTATGTATGTATTTTATATATCCAAATGTGTGATAACGGCTCAAGCATCTGCTTATATTGTCATACCACTGTATGTCTGCAACCTTGGTATTTTGATTTAGCATATTCTAAGTAAATAAGAATCTGAGGATTCTGCAAGAGAGATTTATTCAAAATATTTGATGCTAACCACTGACGATTAATAGGCTCTTGGTATACCTGCATGCTTCAATTTCCCACATATTAACATACGTTTAATAAATGTTATATTACTATTATTCCAAATGATTTAATTTTCAATGTTTTTACTTCAACTAAACTAATATCTTATTAAAAGATCATGGTAAAGATCGTGGTCTTTGTGCAAAAGCGGGACGGTGTGCCTAGGCACACCGTCCCGCTTTTGCACAAAGACAATTCATATCTTTTTTGGATATATTGTATTCAAAACATAAAGGAATTTCACTGATTGATTGATTGATTGATTGATTGAATTTATTTTTTCTTCATTTCAAACAAATTGACAAAGTAAGTAGATTTTTAAATAACCAATAACTAAAAAAGAAAGTCCAATTGCGATCACTGTGTTCTAATAACTTGCTTACCCATGAAATCTTTAGCGATTTTTTTTTTATTCCAAGTTGGCCATACCAAGACTACCTTCATTTGTTTTATTTATACAGACATTTCTTTAACCTTTTCTTTTTTAGAATTCCAAATAAAAGGATATATGGTTTTATTTAGAGATTTGATAATTCTAGGGGGAACTCTACTTACTTTTGCAGGTTAAAAAATTTGAGAAACCAACAAAGTTTTGATGATAATAATTTTTCCAAACAAATGTTAGATGTCTGAGTTTCCAGACTCTAATATTTTGTATTTTATCTGGCTTATTTTGCCAATTATAATCTTCAACTTCTATCTAATTTTTCCCAAACTTATATACCTAAATATTTTATCGGTTGTTCAGTACATTCTATTTGTCCGCGGTCAATATCAATATTAAGCTTCAGCAGCTTGGTTTTTTACAAATTAATCTTTGGCCCAGCATTTGAACAAAATAGTATAAATTCCTTCATCAACACAGAAAGAGAATTTTTATTCTCCATAAATATAGCTCATCAGCATATTTGTGATATTTTTCTTCTTATTGATGATATTCATCTGCGAAAAGGATAACTTGAGACCTTCAGTTCCATAATGCTTTTTATTTTTTAATTTCCAAATTTTCTGCAATTATCCTTTTTTTAAAGGACCCAATATACAAATAAAATTAAATTAAATAAAATGAATTAAGTATAAAATGACCGTCTAATTCAAGTATCCTCGGGACAAGATCCCAATCGCCTTTTGCCAGTGAAAACTTTTGTATTTTGTCTACTCCCTTTTTAGGGTGACATGATGAAATAAAAATCACATTGGTGTTGTCACAAGAATACTACACATCAGTCATCAGAGACAATGGTGTCTCAATATCAGATCAATTAAACCAGGATACACTGATTATTATTCATTAAATTGAAGGTCTTTAAATGTTCAATAGCATACTCTCGCATTTTTTATATGAGAATTCGAAGATATAATCACCCTAGGAATATCAATTGTATTTATATGACAAAAATTAAGTCATTTTTTTTTCAATTTAAGCGTCGGGGCATATTATACACCATTTACATCCAGGTCCCTGGGAACGATTTTCAAATAGGTGGGTGGTGGTCTTGAAGAAGAAAATCGCACCCCCGCTTACCCAGGACATCTTTCCTAAGATGTGTATCTTAGGCTACACATCTTTGGGTAGTAGTTGCGGAGTATCTTAGGATGCACATCTTTGAGTAGTAGAAACAGAAACAGAAATAAATAAATAAATAAATAATGTTTGCATTAAATATTCCAAAAGCCAAAGCGATTTCAGTCGGTGTAATTGTTACGATTTACGATATCTGCATCGCTATCTTTTCACGTCGACTTATACAATTGACTTGAGTGACATATATTATATCATCATCAGACTCACCATCGAATCATGTAGCATTGTATAACAATGCCACCACACTTACATGGTGGCAGCGGTGGGATATAATGGGACAGGAGTGTATCGTTGATATGGACGACCGAGATAGAGCTATTACGGATATAAAATATGAACTTTAGACAATCCTGTTACTTGACCTATTATTATATCAATAATACTGACATTGAAATACCATTTTCTTTCTTTAAAGTATGTTGAAAAACCGTTGAAGGTGAGCCTCGAAACTGCGTCAATGATCTTGACTGCAGTAAACTCACATAGCGCACCATTTTACCGATTGCACCGCACTAGCTGTGTCAGGGTGTGTAAGAGATTGGTGAGTGTGTTGAATGGGGAAGGGTGTTTGTATTGGTCACCTAGGTGTTTTACGTCATTGGTTTACACTCGGTTTCAAATAATCTTTATGAAATTCTGACCTGTTAATTAAGACTGGATTCTAGACTACGATATAGAATGACGTCAAGGGACCACTCCTTAACCGATAGTGACATTGACCTTAGGAAGATCACAAGCCTACACCTATTTTAGTATCCGGGGCCAAAGCCTAAGTTTCTATCCCCAAATCCAAAGATTGTTCAAGTTTCGTTCCCATGGCAACAGTCTACTCTCGATTAAAGCTAGTAATTTATGGCTTTTGTAAGGATTCAATAATATCGATTAATAAAATATATATACATAGCGTTTATGAGGCGCCAATTATCTAGTTGCCTAATCAATGTATCACTATAGTTAATGTTACGTTAATTGTTATTTATGTGGTTTCTATTGAAATTTTATCACGAAGTGATCGTTCTGCATGTCGTTTGGATCTGTGTGAAAAAGATACATATTGGGGCCTCTTTCGGTGTAATTAAAAATGCGAAGTCTGAGATGTTGGAAAATTGTTTGTTTAATACGCAAGCGCAGGGCTGTTGGACTGACGCTTGACGGTAAAATGACCCGGAAAATGAAAAGCTGTCGGGTCACGCAGGGCTGTTCCAACTGCTCCATATGTACCTTGTTGTTACTCGGTCTTTGAGTTCCATTATCTTTGTCGGTAAAGTAATGTCAAACTGCATGCTATTATCGTTAAATTGTAATTAAATTTATTAGTGGGGAGCTCTCTGATGATTAGAAAGTCCCAGTTTAATGTCTAAATCAATCAGGTAAAAAAAAAGATCAGCTCGCGCTTCGCTCTCGCATCATATATTTGGTAAAAATTGTGCTGAAAATTTTGCTTAAATTTCCCTCAGAATATAAAAAATTTCCGCTCGCGCTTCGCGCTCGCATTAAGATACACAGAATATTGCATATGCATATCTGAGTTTGTTCTTTATATAAAAAACGTGTGAAAATGTTTAGTTTTCAAGTCAAAACATTTAAAGTTCTCAGCTAGCGCTCCTGTACCGACAGTGATAAGAATGTCCCGGTATAATGTCTAAATTATAACAAAAATTAGCTCGCGCTTCGCGCTCGCATTTAGCAAAATCAATATTCTCTCCATAGTGTCTATTCATGTTGACGTTAGACAGTGCGTAAAACTTCCCTTTCGAAAGCGTTGTAGGCTCAGTCGGTATTACGCGTCTGCCCGTCGAACCAACGATCGTGGGTTCGAGTCCACCCCGGGCGGATGACTGAAGCCAGTGCGTTGTATGTAAACGTCTCTCCCCTGTTTCATAGATGCAGGCTATGTTACAGTGGAAAACACTCCGTCCCTCGGGTAGGACGTTAAATGGAGGCCCCGTGTAGAGGAGAGTCACCACATTTGCACGTTAAGAACCAACTGCACTATTCGAATTAGAGTAGAGGGAAACCCCGGTGTAGTGGTCCACCTGTACTCCCCCCGCCCCCCCCCCCCAATCATGTATATCGGGAGGAGAGACTTGCGGGTCTTAGTGATTCAGTTCGCCTTTCGCCTCCCAGGCACAGGTGACGCCAAACAAATAATAATAATAATAGTACTATACCAGAAACTTCAGCTCGCGCTTTGCACTAGCATTGTGTATATTGAGATACACAGTTTGTTCAATTATGCGGAATCTATAAGTTTGTTCTTTATACAAAACTGTGAAAATGTTTAGTTTTGTGTTTAGAAGCTCGCACTTCTGTACCGACAGTGAACCATTTTCCTTCATGTTGGACAGTATTTAAAATGGTCCCTTTCGGGTCAGTAAATCAAATATTCCAGCTACCGCTTCGCGCTCGCATCATGTTTCTTGAGATACTAGTGCACAGCTTGTTCAATTACAGATGCAGAAACTGATTTTTTTTTCAATGCAAAAATATATAAAAGTGTTTAGTTTTCAAGTCAAAATATCCAAAATTTTCAGCTCGCGCGTGATACATTTCCTTTGCATGATTACAAAAAATGCATGGAATATCCAAATTTGAATAGACACCCATCATATTCACGTTCGCAAAAAGTATTAAGAATGTCAATTTTTCAGGTTGTAAAAAATAAATCAGTTCGCGCTCGCAATAGTTGCTTAGGTTTATGCCGACATTCTTTATGGTTACACTGCTTCGAATGTTTTCTTTTTAGATCTAAATCTGAAAACTTCAGATCCCGCTTGGCGATTGTTTGCTGTTTTCTTTATTGAAAATGTGCTTAACGAGTCCAGTTTTCAGATCCAATCTCTTAAAACTTCCTATTTGATTAGTGAGAAGTGTATTATATTCATGGGTTACTGCAAACAGTTGATTAAACATGTCCTTATTCAGAAAGATTAATTAAAAGTATCAGCTCGCGCTCGCATGGATTGCTATATGTGCATATTATTCATGCAAAAGGTGTTTAGAATGTCCAGTTTTCTGGTCGGAAATCGAAATCTCAGCTCGTTTGGTTGATATATCCACACTCTTCATGGTTACAATCGAGTTTTCAGGTCGTAATATATATTTTTTTCAACTCGCGCTTTGCACTCGCTCAATTTGATTATTGAGAAGCGTATTCTATAGTATTAATGATTCACTGCAAACAGTTAATTAACATGTCCTTTTTCAGAAAAGTTAATTAAAAGTTTAAGCTCGCGCTAACATGAAATGCTTACTTAATATCGAAATTCAAGACTTTCAGCTCGCGTTTCGCGCTCGCATCGATTATTGTTTGGTTAATTGATTCATCCTCTTTATGGTTAAAATCGAGTTTTCAGATCGAAATATTAAATTATTTAGCCAGCACTTCATGCTAATGTATTCTATATGGATCACTGCGAACATTCTTTAACAGGTCTTTTTGCTGGCAAGTATATTAAAAATATCAGCTCGCGCTTTGCGCTCGCATGGATCGTTTAGTTAGATACCCCCCTCCATGGTGATGCAAAATGTTCATTTTTCAGGGCTAAATATAAAAAATATCAACAAATTTGAGCTCGCGCTTCGCGCTCGCATGGTCATTTATATTCAGGCCACGTGATATACCTTATGTTGCTTTTTAAAATGACAATTCAGTTCGGACTGACCCCTTACAAAAAAGAAAATTAGATTTTGGCGGCCGCGACGAGAAAATGTGGATGAAAATATCCCCCTCCCCTCATTGGTGAAAGCTGGAACTGATCCTGGGTATGACGAACGAAAATGTGACTGAGGAGAATGTCGAACAATTCCCAGATTCATGGTTGCCGGACGTCGGTAATGATATTTGTAGACCTATGACAATTAACCTTGGTTAAGACTTTCTCGTGAAAAAAAGGTGTTGGCTGCAACTGCATGTACATCACCATTAACATAGATAGCTAATAATCGTTGCCCTTTCAAGTTTACTGTTCAGTTTTAAGCCTTTCTTATATTTTTCATAAATTAAGATGAATAAATTTGTATCTTTGGTCATAGGAGTCCGCATGATTATTGCATAATATGACCAAATGTTCTTTCTTTGTTCTTTCCCTCCTTTATTTTATATTATACCTTGTTGTCATTTGCGTTATTTTATCTTTGTTTGCTTGTACTGTAAGGGGTCATTTTTAATAAGCCATCATTTGTGATTTTTATGAGCCCCCACTATACTTATATGTATTGAACATTGTATTGATTTGTATGTATTGTTGCTTTTTAAAGTGGAAATAAATTGAATTGAAATTTAACAAATAAATACACTTCTTCATTTCATTTTAGTTTGTTAAAGGTGGCAACTTCTATTTTCACA
Organism: Lytechinus pictus; assembly: GCF_037042905.1. Lineage (NCBI taxonomy): Eukaryota > Metazoa > Echinodermata > Echinoidea > Temnopleuroida > Toxopneustidae > Lytechinus > Lytechinus pictus. The sequence goes on from NC_087250.1 coordinate 713,665, forward strand.
AATTGCCTTTTTAAGGGGGAAGGGACATATGATAATTTCTTTAGCCCTGTAATGCAATAGATAAAATGTTTTGGCCAGAGTAACTGTACTGTTACTGTATTAACACATAACGCTGCTCCCTTAATCTTTAAGCAAGCACATTAACTTATAAGTATCAGATAGATTTGCTTACAATTAATTCATGGGATTTCAAGGAAAAGGAAACATACACTGTATAGAGTATTTATTAAGTTCATGTGTTAGGTTGGATCAGATTGCACATAAATGCGGTGTGGAGTCAATCTAGTAAGAATACTTGTTAATACTTATTCTGGAAGTTGTAACCTACTTCACGATTATCAAAATCTTTAAAGGACTGACTAAAATAAAATGTGTATTGTGTCTCCTGTGCCAGTGATTCAAAGAAACTTGAAAGTAATTTAATTGTTAAGATAATGAAATTACGGGAGAACATTTTTCATCCCACACCACTTACACAATGCATACATGTAACTAAGATTGACATCAGTATGTGTGGTAACTTTGCTTGAATGCTCATGATTAGCCATGTAAAATGGGATATACAGGGTAAAAGTTAACACTTGAAAAAACTGCTCCATTTTATGCCTAAAATAATTTTAATAGTTAATAACATCTAAATATACAGCAGATTTTCATGGTCAGGAGCATGGCAATGAACATGTAACGTGAGTAACACTAATTTTGGTGAATTTGTCAAACATAATTATGTAAGGTTTCAAAAATTATGATCATCTACATTTGTGAACATCTATGCCAGTTATAAAAATCATAAACCCACTACTTGTTATTCCACCCAGTATGAGGACACGTTTTGAACAAAGTCATGTTATTGACTTATGTGGTCCAAAAACGTAACGTAACAAGAATTTGCTTGTCTATATTTTCTGGATAGATTTTTTTAATTGAATGATGATAACATACCAATATGTATTTTAAAAAAAAATCACGAATCCTGTACAGAAAACTCCACAGTAAAAAAATATTGTAATTACAATATGCTAGGGTGCCTGAATTGTGCAACGTGGGTAACGTGGAAATTGCCCAAATGATGATTATCCTTGAGGCGTGGGTTACACTTCGTAATTCCGAAGGTTCGTAATTCCGAAGGTTCCTTATTCCGAAGGTTCGTAATTCCGAAACACGTAAATTGCCTATACCTCGATGTCGTTAATCCGAACATTTGTGGCGCTATTCCGAAGGTTCGTTATTCCGAAGGTTCGATAATCCGAAAACGAAATAAGGTTCGATGTTCCGAAGGTTCGTTAGTCCGAAAACGAAATAAGGTTCATTGTTCCGAAGGTTCGTTAGTCCGAAAACGAAATAAGGTTCGTTAATCATTACGTTTTCGGACTAACGAACCTTCGGAATTACGAACCTCATTTCGTTTTCGGATTGACGAACCTTCGGAATTACGAACCTCACTTTGTTTTCGGACTAACGAACCTTCGGAATTACGAACCTCATTTCGTTTTCGGACTTACGAACCTTCAGAATTACGAACCTTCGGAAATACGAACCTTCGGAATAACGAACCTTCGGAATATCCGAACCTTCGGAATAACGAAGCTTCGGAATTACGAATGTATGCGGAGGCGTGTATCAAGAGTGGATTTAGATCTTTCTCGCCCCTTAACATGCTTAAGAAGTGAAAGATTTCACCGGTTTAGTTTAGTTACACAGTACTTTATGCAATAGGAAATGGAATCATTTCATTTTCACGATTTGCCTTACGATTGAAACGGTCATCTTACATGTCTTAGTCGTGTAATAATCGTAGTTAATCGTATCAGATCGTACCAGTTCGTATCAGATCGTATCGGAGCAATCGTAAGCCTACTGATCGTTGATAAAATTGGTTCAAACATTTTTTGCAATCAGTTACGGAAGGGAACGAGGAATTGATATTTCAAAACAAAACAAAAACATCTTGTATATCGCTTCAATAAAACTTAGTTCAACAATAAGGGAGATAGATCGATAGCAATAAATCAGATTATTCATCAGAAAACATGGAGACAACATAATTGAAAATCATCATAAATGGAGAACAAAGGCGATCAGGAGTTCCTTCCAAGGTTAGCCTACCAAGGCCACTCCTATTTCCCTTCAATTGTTCGTGAATAGGGGTGTTTCTTTTGGGAATGTTGTGGTGTATGTTGGGCTGGGGTGCTGAGGGCGTGAATGAGTGTGTAGTTCTTTCATTTCATTTTCATATATTTTCATTAAGCACGATGCACGTAGTTCAGCCATAATGGCTCTTCTTTGACTTTTTCCCGTGCGTCCGTGCTGCATTTCTTTAATTTGATAATGTAGAGTTTTATATATGTTTTGGCAAAGAATGCGGCCACACGATGTCTTTTATATGTTTTGAATAGGTTTTTGTTTCGTTTTACCTGTGCTCTTCACTTTACCTGTGGAGTTTGATGTCTGTCAGCTTGGCCAGATATCAGCATGATGAGTACGCTCATGTTTCTATATTTTGATGAATCAAAATTTGTTTAACATTAAACGTGAGGAGAAATTAAACGCATTTAATTATTATAAAAGAATACGAAATGAGTGGTTGACGCATTCGGTTCCCTCACCGAACTGTTTTGTAAAATATAAAGCGAAATTTTGAAATCATATCTTTCGTATTTTACATCCGAATTTGATGACATTTTTAGCGTAAAGCGATTCTACTCTTTGGAAAGAAATCAAATCAAGGTATTTTTGGGGTAGATTTGCCCTCCTGAGAATCTTGCATTTTGACATGGCGTTTGAGAGGTACAGTATTACACCAGGCGTGAGAGCAGACATATAAATTGACATGAAACATGCAAAACATAATCTTGAATAGAAGATCACATTCTACGTGACTGATGATAGACTTGTATGGTCATCTAATCATTGCCATGATCAACCATCTATGAAGGTCATCTTGACTAACACACTGAGAGAACTGGTAGAAAAGATGCTAAAACAGGAGAGAGATTATCACAGATTAATTGTACCCTGTCTCAACTCTCTCCCCCATTCCTCTCCCCCCCCTCTCTCTCTCTCTCTCCCTCTCTCAGACACAGAGACACCATAATAGGTCCATGGAGACACAGACCCTTCTGCTGCACTCAAGTCATCGTAGTCATTCAGAACACTATCCTCCAGTGAAGGGTTTGCACAGCAGTCCACCCCCTTCTGTCTCTCCCACCCCTTTCAATCTTCTTCTCTCTTTCTCTCACCTTCTATATCTTCTCTCCCATTTTCATCTGGCATTTTCCTCTTTAGGATAGGAAGACGCCCCGGTTCGTAGAATAAACCCCAAACAGGTATCACAATATCGAATAGCTTATCCATCTTTCTGCGGTTAAAAAGAGACCATGTTTCTAATTTGTTTGGGGCGCTACGTATTCCCGACAAGTGACAAACCATGCGTGTGTTATTTTCCATAGGCAGCACCCCTGGAATTAAAAAAAACCCTTCATTTTGTAGTGAACCCTCTTTTTTTTTTCTTTTTTGCTTTTCAAATTTCTTGGGACCAAAAATAATATTCATTTTGTAGTGAATCACCTTTTATTTTTTTTGCTTTTCAAATTTCCCGGGAGTATATTTACCTTCATTTTCTAGTGTAACCCCTTTTTTGCCTGTCAAAGTTACATCAGCAACCCCTGTAAAAAATCGTTCCCAAAGCTTTTACTATAGTAAAAGCTATCGATAATATCTATGTTCATGTCAAAAATCCAATCAGCAACAATAGTATCAAACGATCAAATGCGATCGCATAATAATGAACTGTACATATAACCAACAGGAGAGACTTAATATTGAATTGTGATCAATACGAGATCAGTCATGTAATAATTTAGAATGATGTGGTCTGGTGGTAAGCTAAAATCACCAAGGTATGGTACAAAGACTACGATCAAGGTCTAGTCTAACGAGTCAGGTGAATCTATACATATATGAGTCAGCAAGATAATAAACAAAACTAGTTTCCACGGGATTCAAAGAAACATTGTTGCAACCGTCGAACCTGCGAAAATGATTCCTCATCCATTAACAAATCACATAAAATCAGTGCATTCAAAATATGATTTAGATTGTTGGGGGTGCTGAGGTATACGACTCTCGTCGTTCAATCAGAGGGACGTGGGTTCGAATCCCAGCCATGGCGTCTTTTCCTTCAGCAAGAAATTTACCCGCATTGCGCTGCACTCAACCTAGTTGAGGTGAATGGGTACCCGGAAGGATTAATTCCTTTAATACATTGAGCGCTGAAAGGCAGCTCGAGCCCAAGCCGGGGTAATAATAATAATAACAATGCGCCTCGGAATAGATTATTTCTAGATATGGCGGTATATGCCTATCTTTATTATTATAATTGTTTAGATTTCAGCTCACATGGTGGGTTTTCTGCAATGTCGTCATCCCTACCCATGCCCAACGTTAATTGTTTGAAATGTCACCATGAGTTTGAAAATGTAACATCCTATTTTATGTAACTCACACATAAGGGTAGAAGTATCAGTGATCATTTGAAACGATTATCAGGCCCGAGATGAGGTAAAATACCATTTTGGGTCAATGAACTTTGGCCATGCTGTGGTATCACCATCAAAAACTAAAGATTCTCTGCTGATAGCCTCTCTCACCTCTGACACCAATGTTTTCTAGTAAGAACACAGCGCACATCAAATTCTAAAGTAGAAACGGCAACTATATCATATGCATTTCTGACTACGTCTTTGAATCACAATGTGTGCTACTGGATCTGTGTTTATGTGGAATTCTAACAAGCTATGCTATGCTCGATCAACACTTTTACTTGCACGCTGTAAGCAATTTTTTATCAAATAATGTACATACACTTGCACGCTGCACTTCACCAGTACGACAATACACCAGACGGTGGACTGTACTGTTTCCAGAAGAAGAAGAAGAACAACCAACATTTTCTAATCTTGCGTTTCAATCAAGAAATTGTGGTACGTTGCACTGCATTCATTTTCAGTTTAAATGAATAATTCCTATCCATTTAATGTTTTTTTAAGTTTTGTATATAATCTTTATCGAATGATTTGCGATAAGAATTCATTTACTCATGTGCTCTTGTTTTGTTTGCTCTGACCACTCTCACCATCGTGTATTCTCAAAGGTATGTTTATTTTGTTTAACAATTTGGTTTAATACACATGCAATTGAGTATTATTTGTTTTAGAATATGTGTCTTATCTATTGATAGCCAAATTGTTTAGGTACATCATTTCCATGGCTCAAACCACTTTTACTTTTTATAAAACATTGTTTTTTACTTGCTTTTCTCGATTTAAGAACGAAAAATTGACTAAATTAATTAAAATGTATGAACGAAGTGAAATATGGAAAGTAAACTAAGATCAGATAGGCTATATCACATCATGACATGACAAGTGAAGACACGTACTCGACTTGTGAACTCACTAGAGTATTTTGTTTCATCGCCTTTTTAATTTTCAACATACAAATCAATATCAATGATAAACGTGAAAGAAACTAGGTGAAAAAAGATCTACCAGGCTGTAATAACAATATCATTTTTTTTTAACTTAATGTTTTTTATGTTATGTATTGAAATAAAAGAAAAAATAAACAAAGATTAATAAAAACTCTACCTCATAAAACATATAATGTAAAAGATGTTTTAATTGCAAAAGAGAACTATCAACACTACGAGTTCTAGGAGACAATGCCGCAGGATACCCGTAGTTGAGCTTTCGTCTTTAATATGGACTTCATCTTGAGCTATGTCTGAACAATAGAAGAGAATATGTCATTATGACAAATAAAGAACATCATAAAATAATGCGCGTCAATCATTTTCAAAATACAGTATCAAGTCAAATAATGCTACAGACAAATACCAAATCTTTCAAGTAAATGAATGAATTAATTAATGAAAGGAAATCAATATAACGGATACAGGGCATACCTGTATTAAAGACATACTACAGAATACACGTGTTCAAACTATTTAGACTGTCTCTCTGTTCTAGAATAGACAGCTTACATCTGTCTTTACAGGTATATCTTCTTTATTAATTCGTTTGTTTTATTGATTAAGTTAGAATTAAGATATTATTTTAGAAAGAAAAAATATGGGGAAGGGATCGCTAATATTATGTTACAGTTTACTTGAATGACGGAATGTTTTTTTTAAGAAATAGTGATGGGTGACAAGTTTAGTTTATGATTGAATGTATGAGCTTATACCAAGGGGCGGCTATCCTTGGGGGCACAGTTCACCACTTTTTGAACCACTAAAAAGTGTCCCTTTGCCCAAGAAAATGCTCCCGAAATTACACTAAACACGTTTATACGTGTTCAGTGTAATTTCGCCTTCTTATAAGTGCCCATTCTCGTTACAGACAAGTTGTTTTTGGAAGTGCCCCCTTGTTAAATGTTTTTCTTACCATTTTAAGTTATTTTTAATAGTGAATACCTATTCTGTAATCTTCACGTCTGATGCCCCATTTGAATATATCCATATTCTTATCCGATAAATGCTCCTTTTCTTTTCTAGTTTATTCGAAATGTTTAGTCAGTTAAGGTAAGGTAATTGCAATCAGCACCGTTTCTTTTTGTTGGGAACCGTAAGGGGTAGGGGCACTTGCCCCTTATATTTTTTTTTAAAAATCCCCTTTTTCAAATAAAATGTGCCCTTTGTGAGGTTACATTAAATCTCCGCATTTTAGTTTCTGAAGTTGATTCTCTCTTATTTGTTATGTATTTCTTGTGAAATATTTCCGTTTTTATCAATTTTCTGTTTTCGTCTCTAAAAAGATACGTATACAGTCCAAAGACAACCTAATGTAATTGGGTGAATACTATTTAACGAGCATATTGAGGGTATTTTGGTATCTTACCTTACAAGACCCACATGAGGCAAAAAGGAGCCCCTCTCCATCTTATATGGTCCTTTGTTTATGTTCTTTTCAAGCGATATAAAGGGTCTTTCGTGAGGAATTTTTCCGAGACGACTGTAACTGTTTCTTCAACAAACAAAAACTTATTTTCCTTTTAATTAAACTACAGAAACAGAGTTGTAATTCGTGCAAGAATAGACCACAAAGGAATAAAATTTTACGACTTAGGATTTCCAAACTTTTCCAAATAATCAGAAACTTTTTCGGAAAAGTTTTGCTGAAATTACATTACCATGCTTCCGGCCGAAAAAGTACTTTGAAGGTGTGTATATCTGTTTGCGCCCAATTACCTTTGATATATAAGTGTCTTTTTTTTTTCTTTTTCTTTTTTTTTTGCCTTGCCCCTCCCCCTCCCCACGAAATTACGCAAAAGTTCCGCTGCCCTTGATCGTACGTGTATAAGGTGTATGTATTCTGTCATTAAGAGTGGCGTATGCCATTTTCAAAAGACGAAATGCCTTTTTCCTTGCCCCCTCCCCCTTTAACTCGCTCAGCCGTCCCTGCTTACCCCATTCGATAAAAACCTAGTAATTTAAATATTCTGTATGGAGTGGACGATTGTGAAATATAAATAAAATGCGATTAAACTGTTCTGGAATTATTTCTTGATTACCTAGAAATGAACTTGCCATGCTTACGGGGAAGTAGTAAAATGAGAATACATTTAGCACACTTTGTCTCATTCAGATGGTTTAGAAAGAGGAAATAGACAGGATGCTCTAGCGGAAATAGATAACGGTATATTGTTTTGTTGAGAAACAGGCCTATGCCTAAACGTGACGAAATTACAGTAATGGGTGTTGGGCACGTAGCGGAGAGGGGTTTGTGTATGTGCGCATCCGTATGGGGGGGGGGTGCTGGGGAGTAGCCATTATTTTTATTTGTCAACTTACTTCATTTGTCTATGGCACACCCATAGGGAATCAATTCAAGATATATTTCACTTGAATTAATATATGTTTCTCTTCCATTAGACCATTTCATTCAAAGGAATTTATATTTCACTTTTGAAAATGTATTCCACTTTTCAAAAAATTCATTCCACTCTATCAAAAAGATGTGTTTCACTTTTTTGCCAAAATGCATTTCACTTTTACACAAAATTATATTTCACTTCTCACAAAAATCTATTTCACTCTACAAAATATTTTACTTCTCCAAAAAAATATATATATATTTTACTTGAAAAAAAAAGTTATTTTTCACTTTGAAATGAAATAGATTTCACTTAAAAACATGTATATATTTCACTTTTCGAAAATACATATTTCACTGTGAAATGAAATATATTTCCCTTAAACAATATATATATATTTCACACAAAAAATACACTGTTCACTTTAAAAGAATATATATATTTCAATATTACATAGGTTACCGCGGAACGGTTTTCAAAGTGGGGAGGGGGTCGAGCCAAAAGTGGGGGGCTGACCATGCAAAAAATCACAATCTTATGGTCATTTTTACGTTATTGTACACAGTTTTGGAAAAAAAAAAGTGGGGGGCTGAAGGCCCCCCCCCCCTCCCCGCTTCTGCGGCCCCTGTATGACATTTGATTTCATCATGTGTTGGGGCTATAATATGTATCAAGACACTTTAAGCGTAAATGCTAAAAATCTGTGTGGGGGTGGGTCTGACTCTGTGTGCTGATAAGGGCTTGAGGATAACACGATTTTTGAGAGTGCATAAAAAGTAGCAATTGCTTTTTATAGGCTTTTGCTTGATTCCGTATGCATAAAAATGAACGAAAAATGCTTTTGCGCGTAAGTTCAAGCAATGGCTGACTGCTAGCATTTTCTTGAGGATTAAGCCGTTGCTAAATAAAAAGCGTATGCATAAAGCGAACATTTCGTTTTAATCATGTTTATGCACGGCCTGAGAGGGAATCCCAAGGTGTACCGCAGCCTACATGTACATGTTTTCTTCCTAATAATTTTAAAATCAGATGCCAAATATTATGAATGTATCAAAAATAAAATAAGTTAGTTTCACACCACGTCTGAGGAAAAGACGTTATAATTATGAAAGAAAAGGCAATTTGCACTGCCACCGTCATTGCGTATATGAGTCCTGCCTTTCCTGTGAGTCGTGCGCTGCAGCGTAACGTTGTTATATGATTCGAACCGCTAGCAATTGCTTTCTGAAGGCAATAAAAGGGTTATGCATACGAAATAAAAAAGCAATTGCTGAAGCGTGAGCTTTCGCTTTGCTTGTGCTTGAAGCAATTGTTTGCCTGTAATTGCTACTTTTTATGCATCTGACCCAATCTATGAACGGAGGGGCGTTGCTCCCCATGTATATCTACTGTTCCACCGGGTCAGATGCATAAAAAGTAGCAATTGCTGGAAAGCAATTGCTTCAAGCACACGCAATAGCTAGCCAAGCAAAATATCATGCTTCGGCAATTTCTTTATTTCATATTGCTTTAAAAGGCTTTGCAGTGCTTGAACCCTTTTCTTGCCTTCAGAAAGCAATTGCTCGCGGTTTGAACAATAGCGACGTCACACTGCAGGGCGCTGGACGGCCAGTGCGAACACGACTCACAGAAAAGGCAGGACTCGAACGCAAAAGGACTAGGCAGCTGTTGAAAAATACCTCTTCTTTTCCTCAGACGTGGTGTCAAACTAACTTTTTTCTTTTGGATAAATTCAAATAGGAAGAAAACATGTACATGCAGGCTACGGTACACCTTGGGCTTCCCTCTCAGGTGCATGAAGATGACTAAAAAACGCAAACGCCCTGATCAAGCAAACGCTCAAGCTGTTCTGACGAAGCTTGAAAAACCCAAGCAAGTCTTTAAACGCACAACCGAAATGTTCGCTTCATGCATACGCTTTTGGAAATGTTTTTGGAAATGTTACCAGTCAGAAAGCGATTGCTTGAACTTACTAGCAGCAACATTGGCTTACTCATTTTTATGCATACGGAATCAAGCAAAAACAATATCTACTTTTGACCCATTGACGAGGTTACTGATTTCGACGAAGCTGACCTTTTAAGGTCACTAGTTAAGAACAAACCCAGGAAACAAGAAAAGGAAGACAGAGAAAGGACGGATGTCTGGGAAATGATACCTGTAATAATTCAACCAAGTCTTATGCACTTTGCAGATTTTATATCATGATTTATTTCTTTATGTCAATGATTCACTAGCTATCTTTAACACAAGTCTTTTTTTTTTAATCTAACTTATCCGTTCATGATGCTCGGTGCAACAAAACTAATCCCATCATGCTCGTATTTTAATATTGATTTGTAACTTATTTCAAGCAAAGTTGAGCTTTTTATATAGGTCATCATTGCAAATATCGCAACATAAACAGATAAATATGCATTTTCATTAATTATTTTTATTATTAAACCAGTTTATGGATTGAACCACCTTATGCCACACCATAATAGCCTATACCAAACCGAACGATAGTATTCCATTGGTCATAACGTACTAGATTTGATCTGTCTATTATTATTATCATTTTATTTCGGCAAAGAAAAGTATATCAAATCGGTACAATTTACTTGATTGAGCACCCGCTGGACTGACAGGGTCAAGTTAAATTACAATACAGACCGTTTGACCCTATTAGTCTGATCTGTTAGCGTCAAAAACACCCTACTTGTTGACACGGTGGACACAAGCATGGTTTTTTTTCTCCAGACCTTTGTTCATGTATAAGAATAAACAAAAATGTATGCTCCATAAAATCTGGCTGCAGGAACAGTGAAAAAATTGGTGAAAATGTCAGAATTTATGAGTTTAAAGTGTAGTCTGATATATAGACTAGTGCCGGTGTAAAACTCAAAAGCAGTGCATTATTTTGCATTCACTTAGTTCTTAAATTCAAACCTCATTTGAACAGATGTTCTGTTTGTCCTGACAACTCAATGCACCAAATATCTAAATGCAGATGCACAAACAAGCTAAAGAGGTGGTGGAGGGGGTTGAATGTTGGTGTGTATGTACATATTTGGTCTTGGGGTAAAGACGGGCAAAAAATCTAAAGCTTTAGGATACTGTCATAAGAAATTCATAAAACAATAAAATACATATAAGAATAATGTTGATTTAAGATATTTTTCTACAATACTTTAACCCCGTTCGGGCCGGAGATCTGAGTGCGAGGAGACCCCTCTTCCAATGTTTTCATGATATGGAGCGAAATTATAGGAGTTCAGTAAAAGTTAAGGTCACCACACACCCAATACGACTGGTCTTCGATTCAGAATTCGGAGACTTTTTCATACCACTCATTGATCCGCATTCAAAATTAAATTGTGCAAGTTTGTTTTATAAATTTATCTTGGGGGATGTGACAGTAGTTCTTATTGTCAATCTAATAATCATTTTTGGTTTCATTTTGTGTAATATTTTATTTTTTCTATTTTTTCCTTTTCATTTATTATTTGTTTTGTATCACATTTTTATTTGTGTGCTTATTGTTTTTTTTTTTACTTTTCTAAATTCATTTATTTCATTCAGTTATTTAAATATCCTTTTGATGGCGGTTACCGTTTGTCAGGGGCTTGCAATGTCAAACAGTGGGGTTTGATTGAATATTTTGTAAAATCTTTATGAACTTGTTCATAAAAAACGAATGGATTATACATTCAACTAAACCAGCTAAATCGATCAAAATTTCGTACTTCAACAGATATAGCAAGATTCAGATATTATTGTCATGAAAATCGGAATAAAAAAACAATAAACTACATCTCGCTATTATCATATGATTTCAATTATAATATAATGCTACTATGATTATTATCTAAATCAACTCCTATATGTTTAATAACAATAATAATAATATTTAAAATTCATATAGTGCATAGTAGTCGAAAGACTCTCTATGCACTTTACAAAATATATTAAAATACTAAATTATACATTAAATGTTACCTAAATTATCCAATAAACCTAAACCTTAAACCTAAAACATTTAATACATATTAGAACAAATTAAATCAATACATAAAAGTTACACAATTAATGAAATGAAAACTTACAATATTTAACAACATGATATATTGAACATTATAAACATTATTTTGAAAATAAGTGAGTTTTAAGCATAGATTTAAATATGGGGAAGGCTGGTGCAGTTCTTATATTCAACGGTACACTGTTAGAAAATTTATCCTTAAAATAAAAGAAGTTCCTGCAGCAGAGTCTCGAGAACACCTGTAATCTTACAGGAAATTGGTATTTGGTGTATGGAACCTTACAAATTTCCTGAAAGAGAACACGCTTTTCCCCTTTTTAAAAATACCTGTTCTGTTAAATTGCAGAAAAATTCATGTTTTATGAATTTACAGAATTTACAGAATCCTGTTATTGCTTTCTGCAAAATCTTCCTTTTTTCTGTAAAATCGGGGGTTTTTTTACAGTGTAGAGAATTCCAGAGTACAGGGGCAGATAGGGAAAGGGCTCTTTTACCATATGTATTTGTATGTTTGGAGGGAACAGTGAGAAGATGTTGTGAGGATAATCGAAGGTTACGTCTTGGTTTGTATGGTTTTATGAGTTCTGATATGTACTGTGGGGAGAGGCAATTCTGGGCTTTATGATTGTGATAATGATAATATTTTGTGATAAATATTGATATATATCCATGTTTTGTCTCTTAATTCACTTCCTGTTTTCTCTCTCTTTATCTTCTTCTCTCCAGGTTACCTTACTACCCACGGGATTCTGTACATGTCGTCGCTACTTTCAGGAATCCCCTGTGTTTTGTAAATTATTGATGCTCACTTCAACTAATTCAGACCTTCTAATTGCTGTATAATAGATTTCTGCGGAAAACTGAAATTCGTACATTTCTGAAGGATATAAACAAATGAGGATGACTTTGGTTTGATAAGAAAAAAAATGAACGATGGAAAAAATGAAAGTGAGCATGATGCTTTTGGCAATTTTTACCGTGATTTCAAACTCATTTCTGCCTGCAACTGCAGTCCCTAACTTTGATGTAGAACCTAGGGATGTTGATGTCGTAGAGGGCGGGCTTGCCACATTCTGGTGTAGTGTAGCTGACCATGGAGATGCCAATCTGTACTGGCGTTATGTTGACGGTGAAGGTTACGTCGGGATTTTATCCGAGAACGAAGACACACAGATCTATGCTCCCCTACACGGTGAATTGACACAGAGGATCTCAATAAAAGGAGACTTTAACCAGGGTGTCTACAACCTCTTTATTAAGAATGTTACCATGTCGGATCAGAAACAATATTTTTGCTCTGCCATCACACAAGATTCTGTTTCTTTTGATTCAAGAAAAGCCAGACTCACCGTTCAACCAAGGACCCGTCCTGAAGATTCCTTACACGCATGTTCGGCTAAAGCAATATCACCTCCAAACATATTCAACGTTGGGTCGTTAGTACGCTTCACATGCGCAACGCCAGCAGGTTCTCCACCGCAAACACTGGCCTGGATTTTCATGGAAAATGGAATACGAACTCTTCTAGTAGCATGTCCAGAGTCCCCATGTATTCATAATCGGTTGATGTCTGTCGATGACATCAATAGAACATTTGTATGTGAGTTGCGTGATTCGATCTTGAATCAGGTTGAATGCACTTATACACCGCTGCAACGTCAGGTCGAAGTTGTAGTAGATCCACCTTTGTTCCAGCACCCACCTGGTATTCGGCAAGGGTTCATCTGTTTACCGGTAAACTATGATCCAAATAATTTATTATTTGAGTGGTATCACAATTCTGAGCTCATACCTAATGGGACAGGTCATTCGTTTTTAAATCTAATGATCAGTCGAGATGACGCTGGCTCCACGTTATCATGTGTAATTTCATCCCTTGAAGGGTCTTTCCGTGGTATGGGACAAGCTAGGATTGAACCTTTTGATCCCAGTGAATTATTTCCTGACGTTGAGGGCTCTTCATCGCCTCCTCTTGACCAATGTACCACGAGACCAACCAAGACACGAATAGTTTCTAGCAAATCTCAAACCGTCGTGAAATACACTACAATATCACCATCGAATGAGGGAGCTCACCTCTCCATTCAGCCTATAGGAGAGATAAGTGATACTTCCCCAACCAATCTCTCAATTCTAGTTGTTGTGTCCGCCATTGCTGGAGCCCTTGTAACTATGCTCCTTTGTGCTATTGGATTGGTCATGATTCTTTTTGTTCGCAAAAGGCGAAAGCATAATATGAATATGCAACATTCTGAGGCCACGCAGATTAATGGTAACCGTGGCCAGTATGAAATGGGCTTCGTTGAAACGAAGAAAATGGAAAGGTGTATAGAAGGAGAACATAACGGAACTGATCCGCAGCGACTATCGACATGCTCGGACACCGTAGGTAATTTGGACCGGTTTTATGTCACACTTGAACCAGATGAAAACGAAGTGGCGAAAGATGTAGATGAGTTTAAGAAAGTGGAAAGGGAAAGTATTGAGGCTGATGAGTTATCAGCATTTGGGCCACCTTGTACGCCTAATGAATACGCAAGACCTCAGTCGAAACCAACGGTGATTTCAGATCAGATTCAAGATGGGATTCAAGGGTTGCCTATGATCCACCAAAGGACTATGTCTGCAAGTGCATATGCAGTGACTGATGTAGTGTCACATGAGGGTCGTTTCATTTTCAAAGGCATGTCTGGTCGTGATGAGGCTCATATGGGTGTTTGTCGTCTCCCGTCAGGAGAACGCTCGGCAACAATGTCTCGAGCACCTACGAGAAATCAAACTGCCCCACCGCTTCCTGCTAGGACACTTCCCCGAACAGTTTCAGTCAATGATCAGACTCCTATTGATGTTGGCCAATCGGACTCTGGGAACACAAAGGAAAACTTGAAGGGCAAATCTAAGAGCAGTTTTGGGAATCGGTGGCCCTGGTCGTTTAAAAACAACAAACATGGTGCAGAAACACCGGAGTGCTCTATCGATTCTGAAATTGCTCTCGAAATACCGGAAGCCAATTCAAGTGAAAACGAAAACCGACGGTTATCTCTTGTAAGTGGCGGCAGTGGGGACTACGCGGAGATTATTAGCGTTGATAAAGATATCGACCAAAACCCAAACAAAAGGCATTCCATAGCTTGTGAGAGATTGGACAGTATTCCAGAGCGTATTGCCACAGGAAATAACTATCAAGATGTCTCAGCATATTCCTCATCGAAAGCTCATATGCAAAACCAACCTAAAATCGGAAAGGATTTAACCACCGAATCAGGGTACGATCGGTTATCCCGACCAAACCAGGTCCAAGAGTCGCCTTTACAACGGTCACGAACCATGCCAATTTACGCTAAAGTGAAGAAATCAAAAAGTCTTGATAACGATGGAAGCAGAAGAGCAACAAAAGAAACTATTCACGAAAATAAAAGCCAAAATAGAAAAGATAAATCAGATCCGAAGCTTCTACGCAGCATGTCAGAGGGTACAGCGCTATATAGCGGTAATCATAAATTGAAAGCGATTGGAGGCTACGATACCGTAGAAATAACAGAGAAACTTGATCATATCTTGGTACAAATGAGAAATGGATTTACCGGAGAAACTGTTGATATACCTGAGGTAGAGAACAAGGAGGCAAATACGAATAAAGGGAGTCATTTTGCTGACATTGTTTAAATAATGTTATATCATTCCACAAAGAAAAATAGGTTAAACTTTGCACCTTTAACACGTTAAAAGGTGCAGACCAGATGGCGCACCTTTAAGGTGCAACTTTGTACCTTTTTGGAAAGGTGCAAATTAGCACCTGTAAGGTGCAGAATATCACCCCATAGGTATTTATTTGCATCAAGAAAAGTATGAATTAAACCTTAAAGGTGCATTGTGACATCTAGTGAGCGTTTCATTAACATTTTCATCCAACATCTGGGGCCCGTTGCAGAAAGAGTTGCAATCGATCGCAACTCTAAAAATCGTGCGCAACTTGATTTTCAAGCAATCAACAGCGCGCATTTGGGACTTGCAATTGATTTTTTGACTTGCGTTTAAACGCAACTCTTTCTGCAACGGACCCTTTCTTTCCCTGGTTTTGATTGGCTGAGAGGCACTGTTACTATGGTAACTATAAGACTGCCATGGATCCTACTTGTAAGTTATTGGGTGATCACAGCCTTGTTAATAATTCATGTGCATAAGCGGATTTTTTTAATTACGATGAACGTTTGAAAATATTGATATTTTACGTTACGTAGCAATTTAAGCCCTTGCGTTGGCGTCACCGAATTATTTGTATATAAATATTATATATACGTGCATGTAATTAGTTTTATCTGGCTTAATCATCATAATCTCGCGACTTTAAGTTTAGTTGGGAGGTAGGGTTCCCATGTACCCTATTGATATATTTTTGTAACTTACATTTTGTTATTCCTCAAGGTGTCAAGTGAATGAATACAAAAATGTAAATTAGAAAAATATATCAATAGGGTGCATGAGAATCCCCGACTATTTTGGGGTTTGTTGTTGTTGTTTTTTCTCCCTATCCCCTTCTCTCTTCCTCTTTCTCTGGCTCTCCTCCTCTCACATAAAATGGCTAATATTAGCTGAAATTCTGGTAGATGTTTACCAATAAGTTTTTGTTTTCCATTATTCTTGGTCGGACACATTCACCAAGACGATCATTATTCTGACCAATCCTTAGGCATGTTAGGGGTGTAGATGTATATGCTTTATTAAGAAGGATGCAAGATTCAAGAAATCTGAGCCATTAGATGAAGCAGTATCAGCACGGAACTGAGAATTAAAGATTTTTAAAAATTCATTCTTTACTCCCTTGACCTTCCCCAAAGAATGAAATAAAGTATAAAATACAAATTCCTTATCACAGAACAAAACTTGAAAATTCTGTAAATGTCTGAAATAAACGTTTTATTTATTTTGATTTGTCACTTTTGTGTCCCATGATCGATCGGACACAAACAACCTAGAAGTAATATAAAGTGTTAAAATGTTCATTGTGCTAACAAAGTTGTTAAAAAAGGACACAATTGAATTTGTATGAAATATATAACGAAAAATAAATTGTGAAAAATGTACAGCACAGTGGTTTTTGTTTGATCTCCTTCTTCTTTGACACAGACTGTGTATTAGACAAGAGATATATTGGAAAGTGTGAATCCTAGAGGCATTTTGGGGTAAAATCGGGGAACAGGTTTATTTCACAATATTCAAATGTGCTGAATCTGATGAGACATGTTCCCGATTTCCGATGTTTTGACCATCTACTTTGCATAAACACAAAGGCTGTCCGCCTGACCATTTAGAATCGCATTTCTGCAATATTATTTTATTATATTAGTTTTCGCAGAGTACATGGAAAATGCAAAATCTTGCAAACATAACATGAGCAGCAGCAGCAGCAGTGAGGGTACTAGCAGTGCCATCAATTGTAATTATACCATTATCAAGAATTATCATCTCATATTATGTAACAAAGAAAACAGCAGTGATGAAAATAACATTATTTATTGGTAATGTGTTGTAAACATGACTAATATTAATGATAATGATGGTAATAATGATATTGATAAAGATTATAGTGATTTGATGACAGGAATAATTCTGACATGTCTTACTGCAATTTTGCTAACAATTTTCATACTTTAAAAATAGCTAACTAAAAAAACAGCTAAGGTTGATTTTTATTCCATTTTCCCTGTATTATTCTCTTTGTCCAACAAGAATGTTTTTAGTCTTAATGATATTCTGAAAAGATTTGGTAAAACTGAACACAATCTTGAAATTTTGTCATATCTAAATGGGCTACGCCAATGGCTTGATGAACCAAAGATTTTGAGGGGCCAAGCATATGGCATATACAGTGCGTCCCAAAAAAAAACTATACACGTTTGAAATGGCTGCCAAATAAAAAATATATCACTTTGGGGAAAAACACATGTATGGAAGCCAATAAAGTCAACTCTCAAATGACACCAAAAAAATGGAGAACTATGTGAGCGAGCAATGCCCACTGAAACAAAGGGTATGAAAAATAGGATGGGCTGGAATTAGCCTTCCAATTTCTGTCATTTTTAAAAGACATATCCTTTGGAACTTGCAAAGTTTAAGGGTGTTGTAATAAACTAATAACCAACCGTGACCAAATTTCATAAATTATCAAATTGAATTTTAATGCATGAGTGAATACAATTTACACTTTTTGGCAGCATTTCAACTTTATCATGTGGATCTCAGCAATGTGTTCATGGGAATCGAGAGAATAGGGGGTGAGATAGGACTTAAATGGGAGAAGTAGATTGATGGAATAAGGGTCAACAGAACATGCAGCCCCCCCCCCCTCCCTCTCTCCCCTTCTGTTGAGAGACTGATTGCTATTGTCATGTACACGTGAAGTCCAGAGCAGAATGTTGATTTAATGATAAATTCTGAATTAGGGCATCAACTTATTCCTATCAATCATTTAATCAACAATTTATCAATAAATAAACTCATTCAATGTGCAATGTGACCAATCAAACTTTCATTTTTTTTCAATATATTATTTCATAAATCATCATAATCAGTCAATTTATTGGTAATCATTCAATGAAAAAAGAAATAACTGACCATCAGCCACTGGTCACTTGGCAGTTAAGTTTTGTATAGGCTACAATGCAGGAAGAGAGACAGAGAAGGAGCTGGGGAAATGGAGGTGGAGGGGGGGGTACATATGACTTTTAATTTGTGAAAGGACACAAAGGGTAGGAATGCCCTAAGTCTTACCCTATCTCTTGCTTGTAACGGGTGCCATCACATTACTCTGACTCTCACGAACACACTGGTGAGGTCCACAAGATGAATATGCTACACCAACATTACAATTCATGTTCACTCATGCATTCAATTTCAACTTACTAACTCATGAAATTTGCCTAAGAAACCATAACTTATCTCACTCGTTAATTTAGCATAACACCCTTAGCTTTGCAAGTTCCAAAGGACTAACCTCTCAAAACACTGTAAGGCTAATTCCTGCACAGCCTAGCCAAGCTTAGTCTCTCAGGAAAAGAGAAGCGGGGAGAGGGGTAAAAATGGAGGGAGGGGTTGCTAAATGTTCTGTTGACCTTTATCCCATCAACGTACTTCACCTACTTGAGTCCTATCTTATTCCCTATTCTCCCGACTCTCATGAACACATTGCTGAGATCCACATGATAAAGTCAAAATGCTGCACTAAAAATTTGCAATTTAAGATCACTCATGCATTAAATTTCAATTAAATAACACATGAAATTTTCTCAAACAATAAACTGATCACAATTGATCATTAATTCATCACAAAACCCTCAACTTTGCAAGTTCCAAACAAAAAAACCTGAAAGAAATTGGAAGGCTAATTTCGGCCCAGCCTATTTCATACCCTTTGTTTCAGTGTGGAGTACTCGCTCAAGCATGAATAGTTTTCCAACTTTTTGGTGTCATTTGAAAGTTTGCTTTATTGGCTTTCCATATATATAAAAGTCTTTCCCCCAAAGTGATATATTTTTTATTTGGTAGCCATTTCAAAAGTGTATAGGTTTTTGGGGGACGCACTGTAGAGCGAAATTTTTGCCAAAAAAGTTGAAAGCGATTGAACATGCGAGAGAGCATTAGTTTCCACCCTCTTACTCTAAGAAAAGTAGCTATTATTGTGATAGATTGTGACAATAATTATGTTTAGAAAATTATATCACATTTTAATACTCCTTTTCTTCTTTTTCTTTTTCTAAGTTTATTCTTGGTGGTGGAACTTCTTCTCCCTCTCTCTCTCTCTCTCTCTCTCTTTTTTTTTTGGGGGGGGGGGTCTGATATTTTTCAACGGGCGGGAAAGAGGATTGGGAAGAGAGAGAGGGGGAAGGGGGAGAAACATGTGAGGGTGTAAGAAAGATGGGGGTGACACATTTGGCTGGTTAGGCGGAATATACTACATTATCAGTTAATATTGGTATATATAAGAAGAATTGTAAGAGCAATTACATTCATTTATTTAGTTCTTTCCTCTTTAAGGATATTTATAGCATAGAATGGTCAAGAATATTCCAATACAGCTTTGTTGGACATGAGTAATCTTTGAATAATCTTTGTTATCTCTGGAATGTCCCAAGAGAGACAATACAGACTGCTAAACAATAGATTGCTACACAATAGCCAGCCTGCAGTGAAAAGAACAATAGGATTAGCTATGTTATTTACATGTTAATTTCACTGAGGTCATTCAAGAGTCTTCCAGAATGATTGCTCCAGAAAGAAGGAGAATGTTCTTGAAGACAATACTAGAAACTTCCAGAATACTTAAAATTTGTATATATAAGCTGCAGTTTCTTCAAGATCTTCATCATATCAGGTACGCTAGTGCCTGGGGTAGATAGCTAATCCTACCTCATACTTACCCACGGTAGTATTGATTATTTTAAAGTCAATATTTAATTTTGTATATAGTGTAAATACATTTGTGTTACAGTGTTTATATATAATTTTATAGAATTTTGCTGATTATTTTACTCTACTTATATCATATTACCCTTGTATAAAATTTTGATAGGGGGTCTACATTTTACAAGCTTTGCTTTTAAGTAGGCCCCTCCACTTTTTTCATTTCATTGCTACGTTTCAATCCTGTGTGTTATGCATTTTTTTCAGTGTTAAAATGATTTATTATAAATGTACTTTGATGATTGTGGAATATGAATATATCAATAAATAAATAAATAAATAAATGTCCGGGTGGTAAATGTCCTAGGGGATCTTGTCCTAGGGGGTAGATGCCCTAAGGGTGGATGTCCGGGGGTATAGATGTCCGGGTGGTAAATGTCCTAGGGGGTGGATGTCCAGGAAGGAAATGTCTTGATACGGTGATACCTTATGTCCAAGTTTTATGATAGGTCCATATACTTTCTAAGTTATGCTGTTATTTCACAAACTTAACCTTCGGTTGAGATTTGATGTTGACGCCGCTGCCGCCGCCGTCGGAAAAGCGGCGCCTATATATATAGTCTCACTCTGCTATGCAGGCGAGACAAAAATTGTTGTAAATTTCACAAATAGTTTACAACATTGGTGGTATTTCAGGGCCCTGGGTACGATTTTCTAATAGGGGGTGACGGGGGTTTTAATCAGAAAAAAATGACAAGCCAAGCCAAATAATAAATAAATATCACTGTATGGTAAGGAAACATATTGACAAGCGAAAGAAAAAAAAATGTGTAAGATATATTTTCCACATGTTTTGGATATTGTGTTGCCATGTTAACAGTATATTATAGCAAAAATTATGTAAAAATATTGCGTTTCGAACTTTCCTCAGTTTTTAACCAATTCTCATGAAATTTTGGCACACACATTGGTCTTGGGGTAAAGATGTGCAAGATATATTTTTGGCACGTTTTGGAAATTGTGTTGCCATAGTAAAAATGTATTATAGTAAAAAGATATATGTATAGAATTGTTGTCACCTGTCGGTGGAGAATACATTTTTTATTGTAATTTTGATATGAAATATTTGAATATTGAAGTGTCAAATTGGTTGATGGACATTTTACAAACATGGTGTTTATTGGAAAGGAAAATAGATGTTACCAATAAGTTTATATGAAACAATCAATATATCACATTTAAAGGAAAATCTATTTATAAACCAAACATAAAAGAAAAGGGATTCACTAAAATTACTGATATGTTAGATGAATTTGGACGCCCACTACGCTGGAGGGAAGCGAAAGAAAAGGGATTAAAGTTTACGGAGTATTTTGAATTGTTAGATTGCTATAAAAAGATATGGCCAGGAAAATGGAAAGTTTTCTTTTTACAACAAAACTACCATCATCTTCTAAAAGAACCTGGGGATTTCCCTTCTCTTTTCTGTGAATCTGCATTTAGACAAATTCAGAATATATCGACTAAGCAATTTTATCGCACTTTTTTAAATATTGATAACTCCGAAACCTCCAAGGTGTTTACTCGTTTTAATCAACTTTACAACATCGATAGGCAACAGACTTCCAAATTGTTCACTCTTATATTACGAATCACTATTGACGCCAGACTTCGAATCACATGAAATTTTAAACAACTTAATACCTACAAATGAATGGCTCACACAAATAGGAAATAAAACCAATGCATTATGATCTTTTTGCAATGCGACACCCGAGACTTTGGGTCATTTAATGTTTTTTGCATGCCTTAAAATAGCATCCTTTTGGAATGCGTTGCGTACGAGAGTGACTGATTTTAATCCTAATTATTTCCTTTCACGAAATACTATTTTATTTGGATTACTAGAACCATTAAAACAATCCACCTTAGCATGCGATGTAAATACCAAGAGACTCTCCCTAGTTTGAAGCAATTTAATTGTTATATTTTGTCTTATAAAGTTACTGAGGAAATCATTGCAAAAAAGAACAACAAACTCAATAAACACAATGTAAAATGGCAAAACATAATCATTTCTTTTTTCCATTGCATAAATTGTAACCACTGTAGATTATTTTGTGTTAATCGTCTTTTTGTGAGTTGGTTTTATCTTCTGTTCATGTTGTAGTGCAACCGCGTAGCCAGGATTTCATTTTGGAGGGGGCGGTAAATGCACGCGAAGCGTGCCAACACTTACAGAGCGCGCGAAGCGCGCTCCCTAGGGGGTGGGTGCAGGGAGGTTTCATAAATTAAAATGAAAATGAGCCGTCTCTCTTGTCTCTAGTACCCATTTCAGCTCCAATTCAGTTGACTATATTGTGATTTTGAACCTTGTTTTCAAAAGTGATTGTGAACGCACAAAAAAGGAATACAATGGAGGAAATTAAAATAATAATAACCCCGCGCGAAGCGCGGAAGCTAAAGCGTTTAATCATTTTTTTTGCCATGAAAAGGGTCCCGCCGAGAAAAGGGTATTCTCAAAGATATATTGAATACTTCCCTTGGAAAAATCAGATTTGATTACAAACAATTTAGCGACAGTGCATATCTTTAACTCGCAAAACAGAGGAGAAGAAGTCTATATGCCGGGAGGAAGATATTCCTCCCCGCGCAGAGCAATGAAACTCTGACATTTCAAAGGGCGGGCGTTTCATCAAATGCAGATATCTCTAATACCCCATCGGCTCTAATTCAATTGATTTTCTAAGATTATTGAACTTCATTACAAGGAAAATAGTGCGCAAAAAGTTAAAACTTCTGTAATTTATAAAAATTATAAAAAAATGATGCCTAATTTCTTTGACTTATCCTGAAGCGCTTCATTTTGAATTATAAAGAAACTTAAGTGTCATTCAAAATTTCAAACTGAGGGCGCAAAACAGGACAGGAGATGAATGTGCAGGAAAATGACATGACGTTTAATAGAATTTGATTTAAAAAAATTTGTACTTTTTTATTTAATACGACACGAATTTTATACCTTCCTTTTTTAAAATTAGGAACCTGTTTGGTTTATTTATGGTTGTTTAGTAATGAGCTGAAAAGCGGGAGAAGTTGACTTTATGGAGGTGACGGCAGAAATTGATATAAAGATTTTACCCGCCCGGAGCCGACCCGACCAGAAGTTGCGCGATCAATAAAAAAAAGATAACTTCATATACTTCGGCCTAACCTTACTCTAATTCCATGCCCTAATCTATACATTTGAACTTTAACTGGCAAGAAACACATATATCTGAGGTGGAAGAACAGGGCTAGAGAAAGGGTGGGGGAAACAATGGAAAACTTCAATATTGTCATTTAACCGCGCGCAGCGCGGAAGCAAAATTCACATATAAATTTAGAGCAAGAGTGAAGGAATTTCTCTTTTGAGAAAAAAATAAAGAATAAAAAGAAAAAAAAACACAAAGCGACCTTTCTTCCCTTTCCTCCCTTCCCTTTTCCCTTTCTCCTCTCTTTTTTCCCTTCTCTTTTTTTCTTTTTGGGGACGTTTTGGGGGGGGGCGACCGCCCCCACCGCCCCCCCCTAGCTACGCGCCTGTTGTAGTGGTGTTTTTTATGTCATACTTCCGGTCATGTTAATACATTAAAATGTGTTGCGCTATACCCCGGCGATGCCGCCAGGACGACAGTGAACCGACGGGTATTACCGTACCCCTTTTCTTTTTCGGTTTAGTGGATCATCCTGTCGGCGGGACTAGGGTACAAGTTGCTTGTAAATTATTCTGAGTACACATTTTTTTTTAGAATACGTTGTATGTACTTATACACAGTTTGTATCAATGTTCTGTTTGATTGAAGTGCAACCATATGTTTTGTATACTTTGTTTTTGTGACGAATAAAAGCTGCAAAGATAAAAAGAAAGGTATTTTATGCCAAAAATTGGGTACAAATCTTGCGTTTCAAACTACTTCCTCACTTTTTGACCAATTCTCATGAAATTTGGCACACACATAGGTCTTGAGTTAAGGAGTGCAAAACACAATTTTCGCTTGTTATAAATTGTATTACCATGACTGTATATTATAGCTAAAACCCAGGAAAACTCCTTGTGGATCAAAATACCCCCCCCCCCCTCCTCCTTTTTTTTGGCCAGTACTCATGAAAGTTGGCACTGACATTGGTCTTTGGGTGAACATGCAATTCCCTTTTCTGAATGTCTTTCATATTGTGTTGCCATGGTAACAGCCTGTTATATTTCTGGGTTTTTTTTTGTTGTTGCTCCAGTTTGTTGAAACAAACATCTTGGGTAAGGACATGCAAGATTAATTTTCCAAGTGTGTTGGAAAATGGGTTTCGATGGTAACATAGGGCGCATCACCTTCAGTGATATTTCTAGTTTCCATTTGCTTATCAACCTGAATTCCATGCAAGAGGTGCTGGTACACACCCCAGTAAACCCGCTTCACATGGCCATGTAGTATGCCAGGGGAAGTTCTGATGAATCCTCTTTCACTGTATAAACAAATTATTTGTATTCTAATTTTCAAAGAGATTAAAAGAGTGTTAATTATGGCCACTCCACATGAAAAGGCAGCAGAAGGATTTCAAGGGGGGGGGTGTACGAATGTAGAAAACCAAAATCATTTGTTTATTCTTTGTACACATCGATTATAAGGTGGAGCTGAATCTCCAGAGTTTTCTCTTATACCATCATTGAAAATCTACTTTCTATTTTGGTACGTACTTGAGAGTGCTAAGACTACAGTATGCCACAAACACACAAAGAAATACTAAAGAAATCCAAATGGTTGATTTTATATTTTATATATTTCATTCTTATTAAAGAATGCAAACATAATACAAGGTACTTACAGAGCCAAGACCCTCTTATATTGGCTATTTTTTGTGGGGTGAAACTTCATGCATTATTTTGTCAACCCCTGAAAAGGCTTAAAGTAATTTCCACCCTATATTAGGCAAATTTTAATTCAACATTCACTTTGCTCAAGACATGTTGATTAGTAGACGATATATTTTTCAAAACTTTCAGTGAAGTTTACTGCATGAAAATCTTTAGTATATTACCAATAATAAGCATCTGTTGAAAGCTACTGAAATAATTCGAAGGACAGAGCAAATTTGACATTAACTTTTAACTTTTGTTATATAAACTTAGTTTCATGACACAGGGCAGCTTTATGTAGAATCTTCACCATCGCATGAAAAGAAGATATATTTAGCTGTTAACATGTAAATCTATGACAAGAAAATTTTCTTCAGCTTTAATACATGAATATGAAAAGACAATAATCTTCAGCTTACATGTACATATTACTGTGCTTACTTGAATATTCATGAAAAGGCAGAATTCTTCAACATGAATATTCATGAAAAAAATATTCTGCAGCTGACATGAATAAAAAATATTTGTAAACATACATTGCAAAAACTAGGTAATTAACCAAGAAAAAATTCAATATAAAACAATTTTCACATTAAAGATATTTGTGAGTCACTGAGAAACTTTTTGAAAATAAGGCCTCTTATAGATATATAAAAAGAATTCAAGATATTATGACTGGCATGCTTTGTGATATATTTGTCTATGTAGTGTTTTGTTACAGGTATGTTTTTTTTTCAAAGATTGTGTGATTTTGTAAACATTCAAGTTCAATAGGACATTATGTTTTACAATTTATCCTCTTTTTTAGGATATACATGTACCTGGAAATAAATCAGGAATGGGTTTGTCATTTTGTGCATTTATTATCTGAAATAAATAGATAAAATGTAGAATTAAAAAAAAAATCAGCATTGGCAAGGTTTTGTCATTAGGTCTTAATGATTAATTGGTATGGAAGAAACAAAATATACACTAAATAATGACACCCAATGGATACACCAATATGGTAACACTACATGGTGGCAGCCAATGGTTACACCACACATTGTAACACCAACTGATTACACCACACATGGTAACACCATTTGATTACACCACACATGGTAACACCATTAGATTACACCACACATGGTAACACAGTCTGATTACACCACACATGGTAACACCATCTGATTACACCACACATGGTAACACCATTAGATTACACCACACATGGTAACACCATCTGATTACACCACACATGGTAACACCATTAGATTACACCACACATGGTATCATCATTCGATTACACCACACATGGTAACACCATCAGATTACACCACACATGGTAACATCATTTGATTACACCACACATGGCAAATGGAAGCAAGTGATATCAATTTGTTTGATAACTTCATACTTTTTTCCTGAGGACAAAATTCATGTTGCTATATCAGACAAGGCCCCATTCCACAATAAACTCATTTCATGTAATGATCCTCAATAGAAGAATCCATGAATTAAAAGAAAAAAATAATACAAAAAACTATGTTGTCAAAAAAAAAGCTGGAATGGAACACTAAAGTGTTATAATAACACAAAGGTTAATATATTACACTCTCATGTTGTGGTTTGACTATAGGTAGCTAATTATGACACTAGTCTCTAACAGAAGGGGTTCATCTTATCTGCTTAATTCATTCAAACTGTGAGGTTTATAAAACAACGTCCTTTGCCATTAGAGAAAACAATACAAAATAGGATAACCTAATAATGATATTTTTGGCTTCCCATAATATTATCACTCAGGCTTGAGTTAAACTTGAGCTCATAACAGGAGCATATGAAACACTGTTGTTTATTGCTTTTTGTGTTCCTCTGTAACTATTGGTGTTGCAGTTTTAACACCAAAGATTTTGCAGTATACATTCCCTATCAAGGCTATAATCTATGTTTAATTTTTTTTCTTTCAATTTGGTAACATTTGGCAACAGTTTCTGGTCATTCCGCTAGCAAAGCTGTTTGAAAGAACACACTTGGAATGAATGAAGGTAATAGAACAGGTAAATCATGAAATGGAAATACAAAGAACAAAACAAGCAATTGTTGGGTCCATTGATCTCAGTGTACATAATTATTTGAATGTTTTACAGAAAATGAAATTAATGTCAAACACTTGGTCCAATGTGGGGATGATAAAGAGGACTGAAGAAACCAACTAGACTCTATCTATTGATTCAATCTGAGAAGATACTGTGTAGGTCTCTTTGCTCTTGAATGTAGACAAATGCCAATAGATGTATTAAAACATTGGTCAATAGTATTTGATACCATCACACACACACACCGACAAAAGATTATGTGATCGTATAATGATGCAATCCAATGTACCATTCATTATGAAAGAGCTAAACCATGTAGTAGACGGATGTTTGCAGCAACAAAATATATTTAACATTATTACCTATAGCAGACATCTGAGGCGGTCATTTAAAAAACGGTACTGCCCAAGATTTCATGAATATCGGGAAAGGTTAGGTACATTATTTGTATTTTGCTCGGTCTCTATGCGCATATTGAATTTTCATACAGAGACGACGCAAAGTGTACCTTTGTATTTTCCCTGGTCTCACATCCGGGCATTTAAAGGATGTGTAGAAAGAGATGTTGATCCGAGCAGCAGTAATATGTTTTAATAAGACATAATATAGATACTGCGCACGAAGCCTGCCAGGGACGAGACATTACACCACAATGCCCTGCTCAACATGACAAAATAGAATCACACTTTTAAAGGGCAAAATATCTCAATTTTCACAATTTTGATATAGATGTCTGATATAGGTTATAATAAAGATATTGACTGGCTATTCTTTCGGGGATCATCAAATATATTGCAGTTAAAAGAACCATATTTCCTTTTTATATAGACTCCGGCCAATATGATTCATTTGCAGGCAATATATTGGAAGTTACCCTAAGGTCCAGTCAATATTATATAAAGATATACACAAAGTAACAATGGTAATTATCATGCTACAGTAGACTCTACATATGATAAGTCAAATAAACACCTTACTCAAAGTATTATTTCAGACCAGGATATGTCTTATATATCTTCTAAGTCAAATTCTGTCCAAATCAGATTTTATTTGGTCTCAAGAGATTTGACTTAGAGGGAAAGTTACTTGTATTTCAGAAGGGAGGGGGGGGGGTGAGAAGAGAGAAACTGAATTTGAATGTCCAATAATAATTACCCACAGATACAGATGTGTATATCACCAAAGGGGTTTCAATCACACCGCTACCAAATACATTGCAGTAAAACAAAACATGTACATACCAAAATGGCCAAATCAATTGATTGTTCAATACTGCTTTAATATATCATTGTCAACATATCAAATTACTTCTTTACTGATTCTTAAATTCAAAATTTTGGCAAATTTATTTGTCCAATTCATTGAGTCCATCTAAGTATGCGTCCTGATTCAAAATATTGGCAACTATTTTAAAACAGTTGTTGGAGCTCTACATTTTTAATAAACTGACAAACTCTTGGTAAAATAATGGATACCAATTGGTTTATCACTGTTACTATGGTAACTGTCAGAGAATATATATATATATATATATATATATATATATATATATATATATATATATATATAGTTATATTTTTGCCATAATAACAACCTATATAAAGTAGTGCCCTAAATCTTCTAATATGACTTTTTCCCCAATAAACAACATCTAAAGAAAGGAATGTATGTTGATGACTGGCAATTAAATGTATTTTGTCCTGTGTGAATAAAGTTGAGTTTAATGATGATCTTTTGGTTCATAATTTTCTAATTATTTTCTAAGCTTTATCTGCATGGAAATGAAAGGGATGCTCCGGGCTGAGAATATTTATATCTACATAAAATGTTACAAATTTTATAGAATTTCATAAGTAAATTTCACTCTTTAAAAGTGGTAAAATAAATAACAGAGATTCAAGTTTTCTAAACAATTCTTAACATCATATTCTAATTCATTTTTTGACATGTATAAAGCCATTGTAAATAGTGAAATCTTAGAAAAACATTAAAGGGATGCTCCAGGCTATATATTCTTATATTTCAATAAATAGAGTAAAATTCACAGAGCATGGAGGCAGTGTAGCTCAGTCGGTTAGATCCTAGATCTCAACGTCAGGTGTTCGAGTCCAGCTCATGCCTAAACGAGTCTACCAAAAATCTGATGCCATAGCTTTGTGTGTTAGCGTGCCTCACCACTGTATTCAGTGCAGGTGTGAATTCATTTGGAAAACACTACGTCTATCGGAAAGGACGCAAATGTTGGTCCCGTGTACAGGAGAGTCACAACCTATGCACGTTAAAACCAATAATCTTTTCGTCAAAGAGTAGGGTGTTCACCCGGTGTCTTGCACCTGCCGGTCCCGACGAAATTCAGGTCAAGTCAATCTTGACGTTCATATGCTATAATAATAATCAATGATCGTGGGCATTAACGGAAAGAAAAGACAAGACAAAATGCTGAAAATTTCATCAAAATCGGATAACAAATAACAAAGTTAAGCAAATTATGTGAAAAAATATGCATGTCATCATGAATATTCATTAGGTGGACTGATGATGTCACATCCCCACATTCCTGTTTCTTACGTTATTACATGACATCATAATATCTTAACTTTTTTCATACATGTGTAAATGATGTCTCCATTATGATGAAATAAGTTGCAGCAAAAAATAACAAATGCACTTAATCAGTTGTCAATCCAATTGTTTTTAGTTCTTGGTAGAAATTTTTTGAATAAATCTGATTTCATAATAAAATACATAAGAACAAGTGAGGATATTCAATAATTTTATTTGTCATCTGATGTCGATCAGATTTTCAGCATTTTGCTCTGTAAATTTTACTTTATTTATTGAAATATAAATATATTCAGCCTGGAGCATCCCTTCAATTTTTTTCACTATTTACAATTGCTTTATACATGTCACAAAAGAAATTAGAATATGATGTTAAGAACTGTTTAGAAAACTTGGGTCTCTGTTATTTATTTTACCACTTTTAATGAATGAAATTTATTTATGAAATTCTATAACATTTATAACATTTTATGTAGATATATATATTCTCAGCCCGGAGCATCCCTTTCCAAAGAACCCTGTGCAATTTATTTGCCTGTCTGTATCACAGAAAAGTGAATCTACAAAACATGGCAATATAATTATCTACAAAACGATAGTTATTGCATAATGAAATACATTCTGAATTGAAAATGAAAATAAAACAATCATGTAAAATCAGGCAATGTGTATTATGTGGCAGAATCACACACTATTTATATCCAGTCTTCATTGATTGTCAGACATAACTCACAGCTCCACGGGTTAAGGCATATCATTTATTTTCACTTATTAATGTGGAACTATCATAATACATACAGCTGCAATCTACCTGGAAATTAGAGAGATATTTTTCTATCAGCTTTTGCAAATCAAACAATAGAATATGCCAACAAACTCATTCAAACAATAATAAATACATTATATTTCTCTACTATAATCTATACAAAATATTTTGGAATATGCTTAAAGCTTCATTAATAACATCTCTGGGGATCAGACAATCCATATTATATATGCTGAACACACAAAGGGTTCATATAAAACACTGTAGCTATTGTCTATGTTGATTGTTTGCATGGAATGATTGCGTTACTTGCGTAGCCGATAAACAAAGACTTGTTCACACATGGGTCAACAGAGCTCATATGTTGAGAGCTCAATTGCACTCAATCCGCTTGACATAAATGAGAACCTGGCAGGAGTTACATTACTTGAAATGCAATAGTAGCTCAGTAAAAGCCATTTCAATTATACTGCATTTATTGCAGCAAGTATAATTACTAACTGATATATTGTGCAATATCTGACAAATTGCAAGAATATATTTTTGTCTCCTTGTTTCTAGTGTTGCTGTAGCTTGTTTGTGGTCTATATTATGGTTGTTCCACTTTATATGTTTGTCATTTTGCCTCCGACGAAGATTCTGCTAGGATCGAAAGCTTAGGCCCCTTTTTGACTTTCTAAATTGCAAGAAGATTGAAATAATTGCGCAATAATGGTCTCTGTGGTTCAATACATGATAAAGCATTGTACATGAGGCTATGTAGGTGTGCCTATGTGTTTCAAATATAGCAATGTCAATGTACTTGCAAAGAAATTGAAATTGTTGAAAGAAAATGATCATTTTGGTCCTCCATCTTTCAACAATGGATAACAAAAAAAGGAGAGGAATACTGAAAAAGAGGGGGGGGGGGGATTTTTCACTTTTATGCCAATATGTGCCATTGTCAAGCAATATTATGTGCACTAACATATACATACATATACACATAGAAAATAAATATAAACTCTTTCTACAGCATGCATATATTACACTTGTCAACATCTATTCTGTCATGATTTCTTAGAATTTTGAAGAATTAAACGATGGTATTCCAACAAAAAAATATAATATTCATATTTACAAACAATTGAGGGCGCTATTTCCTATTTGTCAATCTACAAACATTGATTGCATACTTCTAAACTGGGTTTAGTGTTCAGAGCTAGTTGGTATTGGTGTTAAGTAATATAACATCCCTCATCTTAAGATTGTTCCATTGAGAGTGTACACAACAAGAAAAAAAAACAGTTGTGCGCATCTCACCGGTATGCCTAGCTGGGCTGTTTGCACCAAGCCAGATTGCAGCATATCCGAAAAGTAAGATGTAACTTTTATAGTAACTGTCAGATCATAAGGACATCCCCAGATATATCATTATCCTGGTCTTCACATTCTGGATTGCACACTGTATACACATTATCCACTCCTTGGGGAGTATGCCACCATTTAACAGCTAAGACAACACTTACACCATACTGTATCAACACCATATTAACTCTGGACCAAATAAATCTGGTGCTGGTAAACTTGGTGTCACAGCAATATAGCATACACCCTACAGACCTGCGATGTGGAAAAGGGGAATCCAGCCATGGTAACAAAATAATAAAATAAATGAAAAAAAAGTTGTGAAAATCGGATAAGCAATAAGAAAGTAATGACTATTTGCAAAATGAGATCACTAAGACTATAATAATAATAATAATAATAGCGGCATTTTTACCCAGGGTAGCCACTTCAGTTCCGAAAACTGTTCTCGAAAACTATGTCGATCTCAAATTGGAATTTGGTGATTTCATTTTTGTTTTTTTCACATCTATTTGTCTAATTTAATTAACAGGAATTTGTGTGGTTTTCTCCTAAGCACTTTTTCCCCAGTGTTGAATAAGATGAACATGCATGTATATCCTCAGTTATCCTTACCTTACATCATAATTACATCACCATAAGCCAATTCGAATCCCAATATAAACGGGAATCAAAGCTTCTCACAAGTAAAAAATTGCCTAACTTTCTTATTATGTGTCAAGTTTTGTTAAAATATTCACCAATTAGCTTTCCTAATCTTCTCATTTCCTTTTCATAATTTGTCTACTTGGGTCACATTTCCCCTTTAATGTATTAATATCATTTTCATCCTGTTTTGTACATCTTTCTAGGCATACATTCCACATGAAAGAATAAATGACTAAATTTAGATTATACATATATGTTGATGTATAGGTGGCATGTAGAGTGAAACAGTGTGTATAATAGTGCACTTGTGATATTCATAACTATAATTCTTGCATTTGATTTCGGCAATTTAGAAATCATATAGTTATTAGTTTCATACTAACAACTAAGCAGGTATTTCACAATCTCATATCGACACTGCATGAATGTAGCACTGTATATAGAAGAACCACTGAGAATCAAAGCGGTGAAAACTGGATGCAACCAGTTAGGATGTGTTTTGACTCATCAAGCTTGCAGTTATGGTTGAACATCATGATGCCCTTTGTGATGTCATCATCAGGTCAAAGGTCATGTGCGATCTGCTTCCCCATTTTTCTTCCACACACTCACTGTCCTATCACTATAAAAGAGAAAAACAAGACAATCGGACATTATTGGTTATTACAGAGATATGTGTTTCTTGTTTTGCAATATTTCATACATTTCATTTCTAATAAATACTACAGGTTTTCATCAAACTGTTATGCACTCCAAAACTGTATTCTATACAAGTGTAGAGCAGAAAATTGACAATACTGCAATGACAATTTGTTTTCATACCTGATATTACTACAATTCTTTATGACCTGGGGTGGTATTCTGAAAATGGTGTTAGCTAATACAATCGGTATTCTGCAAATCATGTAGGAATGAAAAACATGTGGCCCAAGTGTTAACACCGCGCACAGTCATGAAATACATGTATGCAGTGCGCAACGCGCAACCCCTATACGCGGTGTTAGGGTGGAAGATAACACAAAATTTGGTACTCTTAAAATGGTGTTGGCAAAAATTTTGTTCAAAGATAACACAAACGTTTAACACTGGAGAGGTTAAGTTGAGGAATACAATGGCTGCACTTTTTCTAGTAGACGCAATCCTAAAGAACATATACTGGCACATAGCTATCATACGGCAGAACTTTTTTAAATTTTATTTTATTTTTCCAGCTCCATTTTCCCTCGATCTACCTTTCTCTCTACTATTCTTGAACTTCCTGTGAAAATACTCTTCAAGTTCATCTTTATTTTGGCTTATCTAAAAATCATTATCTTCTTTATATGCTCATGAATTATTTATTTGGTTACTTTTTGCCAAATCATAAACTAGCACATCAATGATGTGGAGCTCATGCGGCATCTCGCAACTAAATTTAACACAATTTCAATTTCAGCCCAGTTGACATTGGTGACATAAATTGAGGATATACAATTGAAATTGATGAAGAAATGACATAGAAGCATTTTTTTTTTATCTATGAATAAATTTCATATAAATTAAGCATAAATAATTTTCTAGTCAAAATTTCTTAACTCTGTGTAAAACCTTGGTGAACCTCATGTAGCTCTCAGATGGAACAAAAATAATCAAAATCAATCAACAAATAAATAAGTAATTTTTGTGAGTTTTGAAAATATATGAATAAATTAGCATATTTAATGAGTTTCAAAATTCTGTGTTGAAATTTTGTATCACCACCTCGAGCTATCATATAAAGCAAACAAAATCAAAATCTGTCAACAAATAAAGAGGCATTTCTGTGATTTATGAATAAATTTCGCATAAATTAGCATAAATAATTTTCTACTGAAAATTTCAAAATTCTTTGTAGAAGTTTGGTGAACCTCATGAAGTTCTACCAGATGGAAGAAAAAAAATCAAAATCGGTCAACAATTAAAGAGATAAAGCATTTTATGTGAATTTTTAAAAATATGCATAAATTAATTTCGCATATATTAGCATGAAAATTGTTCTGGTCAAAATGTCAACATTCTGTGGAGAAGTTTGGTGAACCTCATGAAGCTCTACCAGATGGAAGCAAAAAATTCAAAATCGGTCAACAAATAAAGAAGAAGCATTTTTTGTGAATTTTGAAAAATGCGCATAAATTAGCATATTTAATGAATTTCAAAATTCTGTGTAGAAGTTTTGAATCCCCCACCTAGTACTATCATATAAAGCAAACAGAATTAAATTCGGACTTAAAATGGCGAAGAAGAAGCATTTTGAAATTGTGGACGGATGACAGACGACGGACGCCACGCCACGGCATAAGCTCATTTGGCCCTTCGGGCCAGATGAGCTAACAAGGACAAAAAGGAGAGGAAGAAAATCAAAATCGTCTAAAAGAAACAAACAGAAATTAAAAAGTATGGAATTGTTAAGTACGTGGGATTTGGGAACTCTTCTTTGATATTCCCAAACTTTTTCCCTTTTTTTCATAGTTCCAATTATTAGAATTTTGAACTCTCAATTATTGTAGGTTATCCTTAATCTATGACTTCCCTGCCTCTAGGGACGTCAATCTATATTTATGGAAGGGGGGGGGGCAAAAGTGAAAAAAAAATCAAAATTATTTGTCTGATCGCTCTGCACTCCAAATTATAATGAAGAATTTTGTGTGCGGGGTTCACCCCAAAAATTACAATTTTGTATGTTTGATAATTAATATTTCTATGTCAAGTTGTTTTTCTAAAGTGATTTTCATGCTTTTTTAATTTACATTACATATTTTTCTCAAGTTTTCAAATTTTTTTTGGGGGGCAAATAAATATGTTTGCCCCCATAGTTTCATAGGATGATCGCCCCATGCCCAATCTACAATCGATCAAGGCCTCTATCTCCTATTATTTTGTACCCATGCTGTCTGAAATAATCCATTCTTAATCACCCCTCCCCATCATAACTCTCTATATAACTCTAACCATTATTTAGCTGTATGCGCTTACAAAATTATGTCACAATGCAGGATTCGTGTCACCACACATTTTCCCCTGAAAATTCTGTGCGATCTTTTCTTTAACAGCGCATTTGATTGGATTAAATAGATGCAGAGTTGGAGAAGCTGAAGATAACACAAAATGAGATAACACGCAGATAATTTTCATAATACTGATTTTGGGGAATGTTAGGGGCGCGTTAAATCACAGAGATAAAATGATATTTAACACGATTTTCAGAATACCGCCCCAGGTTTGCATCCCTGTTAATGTAATATTGATTTGATTATTTTGGTGAAAAGCTTTTCCATTCAGGGAATATCAGACAAACTGGCCTCTGACTAGACTTTGATAACTTAGCTCATTGTATGCAAGGAATTACCCTTTTGGGTTACAGAGGTCACTATCTAAACTATCAATGAATTGGGGGGAGGTAAAACAAACACACACTATTGGGAAGAGATTGATATGTATCCATTTGCATTGGAAAGATGTTTACATGTATATTCAGCTTGCCTAAAAATGACAGTTTGACCATCACCTTCATCATTGGTGATTATTCTTGTACCAGTATTAATAAGACAATCTTACCCAGATATGCAGAGATATATTGAGACCACACTATAAACCAGTTCAGCGTGCTATAAACTTGATAGTCTTGTGTTTTCAGACTTTCTCCATAATTTGATCATGTCACTGTTTCCATAACAACGGGAGGCATGCCAGCCAACCAACATAGATCGGGATAGCAGAAAGGTGAACACACGAGAGCAGCAGACAGTGCAAAGCATGCAGGGATGGGTGGGATATGGGAATTTCCAAAGCAATAGAGAGACAGAGAGAGAGAGAGAGATAAAGCAAACATATTGATGAATCATAAAGCAAGCAAGCAGCAAGGACTACATATATAAGAAGTGCAGATTTATGTATTTCAACATGCATTATGCAATAAAAAAGGCATCAAAAGAACATTTCTCTTGATTTTACATAGCGGATGTGACCGTGGACAAAATCATTCAATAAGTAAACAGAATGATGGAGCAATAAAATTAGACTAGGGAATTTGATTTCATGACATTTTAATGAGATAATATAAAATTATAATAAATAATGGTTACATGGTAAAGTCAAGTGACATTTCATGAAGTGAGGTGAAAAAATGAATAGTCAGATACTACAGTGAGCAGTCAGGTGACAAAATGAGTAGTCAGGTGACAAAGTGAGTAGTCAGGTGACAAAGTGAGTAATCAGGTGACAAAATGAGTAGTCAGGTCACAAAGTGAGTAGTTAGGTGACAAAATGAGTAGTTAGGTGACAAAGTGAGCAGTCAGGTGACAAAGTGAATAATCAGGTGACAAAATGAGTAATCAGGTCACAAAGTGAGTAGTCAGGTGACAAAGTGGGTAGTCAAGTTACAAAGTGATTAGTCAGGTGACAAAGTGGGTAGTCAAGTTACAAAGTGATTAGTCAGGTGACAAAGTGAGTAGTCAAGTTACAAAGTGATTAGTCAGGTGACAAAGTGAGTAGTCAAGTGACAAAGTGATTAGTCAGGTGACAAAGCGAGTAGTCAAGTGACAAAGTGATTAGTCAGGCGACAAAGTGAGCAGTCAAGTGACAAAGTGATTAGTCAGGTGACAAGGCGAGTAGTCAAGTGACAAAGTGAGTAGCAGGTGACAAAGTGAGTAGTCAAGTGAGTAGTCAGGTGATGGCATTTATGCAAAGCATGAACAATTAAATAAAGATAGGAGGGAGAGAAAAAACACAAATGAAATGAGATAATACATATACATAGAGACAAGTACAAAGAAATGAGATAACAATACGTATACAGACAAGTAAGCGCACAAAGAAATACATAGAAAAAGCCTAGTAAACAGACAATACACAACTTTAACCCTAAATAGACTGGGCTATTTCGACACGCCTAAGACGCGGGAAGTGCCCCTTATGATCGCGGCCTTCGATCGTGCAATCACGATGAAAATTGGCACGTGTATTTCCCATGGCATATTCTACAAAACTATAAGATCGAAATTCTGCGAAAAATCTCACTGCTAATTAATCATGCTATTTTATGGATAAATTCAAATGTTTGCTCTAATTAACTAAAAAATGCCCCTAAAATTCTGATTTTTGGTTCACAGACTCTTAATAGGAATCTGATCAAATCTACTTTTTTTAAATGTCAAAATCACATTTATTTTCTTATGCATTTTATTTTTTTCTAAATTTCTTATGTATATCCCTGTTTTTCAACTATTTGTTTTTTAATTGTTTTTTCAATGGAAATTTTTGGGACTTTATTTTGACCTTAAACATGATGAATTTGATTGATTTCAATCAGTAAAAGGAAAATAAATAATACATTTATGAATTTTGGCTAAAAACACTATTTGCATTGGATTTATACAAAAATTCACATCTTTGAGCAATTTTGGGTCTGCATGCACTTACGAAATTTTGCGTAATTTTGTTACCGCATATCCGGGAGTCGCAATTTTGATCTCAAAAGTTGCACAAGACTTGCGCGGTGGATTTATCGTGAAAAACGTTGAAGGCCCCCCCCCCCCAGTCTTATAAGGGTTAATACTTGAATACACATCATGTAAAAATGAATTGTGATATGGGAGTTGACAAAATGAAGATAATGTAAAAAGAGGAATGACAACTATTATTATGGATAACAAGCACTAATCTAAAATAGTATACACAAAACAGAAAGTAAACACACACAAGCCTTATAGCATACCAAAGACATCAAATATGCACATCAAATGTACAAGTATGAAAATGTTATACATATATCACTCATATTAGCACTATGTAGTATCTACTATACAGATAGGAAACTTGGCAGGATTTTGAGGGATGTGCATTTGATTTCACCGGAGAGATACTATTAGTTAAAATCATGATGCAATTATGGCATGCATCATGTTATTACTGTTGTTATCGTGATTCACGATCCTGAATGCCAAGTTTATTCTGTTCCTTATTAAAGGTCAAGTCCACCCAAGGAAAATGCTGACTTGAATAAATAGAGAAAAATCAAACTAGCATAGTGCTGAAAATTTCATCAAAATCGGATGTAAAATAAGAAAGTTATGATTTTTTTAAGTTTCACAACTAGGCGAGTCAGTCGATGATGTCCATCACTCACTATTTCTTTTGTTTTTTGTTTGAATTATACAATATTTCATATTGTTGGATTTTTCTCTTTTTATTTAAATCAACTTTTTGGGGTTGTGGAATTGTCCTTTAAAGATATCAATATGCGATTTTAAGTAAATTCATCAAGGCCCAAACATATGCTGAATCTAAGTTTAACTGATATGATTTGAAGGTTTGAGAACATTTTGGGGGCTGTAATATCCAAACAAATAAGGACACATTAACCATTAGAGTGTTTCATGAAAGGACTAGTCAGAAATTTAATCTGGCAAACTCTGTTTTATCAAACAATTGCCAACGGTGCTTCTTGGCAAATTAAAATCAAGAGAAGTTGTCAGATCTGAAAACTTATCGGGACAAAAAAAAATTGACTAAAAACATTGCCCAAGTGACTTTGAAAGATTTTAAATGGTGGCTTGAGTCAGACGTTCATATTGTTACTGAAAATCTGTGATCTTTAATGGTTTTGTATTATGGAGGAGGATTCAGTAATGGTCACATGACCAGGGGATATCATTTGATTGGACGATTAAAATCACCTTGAAGCAGTGAAGACATGTGTTGAGTTGGTTGCTATGGAGTTGATAGGACTGGTATGAGCTTTCATCTCTCCCATAGGGGTACACGTCTCAATGTTCCACAGCTTTAAATAGCCCCCTCTACAGCCACTTAACAGACAGTTGTAACTTGGTAAGAAGTCTAAGGCACATATCCAGTCTTTATGAGCATTAGACATTGCCTGTAGAAAATAAGATTTAATGTTGTAAATACATTAGACATTGCCTGTTGACGATAAGATTTAATGTTGTAAATACATTAGCCATTGCCTGTTGACGATAAGATTTAATGTTGTAAATACATTAGCCATTGCCTGTTGATGATAAGATTTAATGTTGTAAATACATTAGACATTGCCTGTTGACGATAAGATTTAATGTTCTAAATGCATTAGACATTGCCTGTTGACGATAAGACTTAAAGGAGAATGAAACTCTTGGAGCAAGTTAGTTTTTATGAAAGCAGAAAAATTAAAGAATAAGATCAACAAAAGTTTGAGTAAAATAGGACTAGCAATAAAAGAGTTATGAGCATTTGAACGTCGAGATCACTAATGCTATGGAGATCCTCCCATTGGCAATGCGACCAAGATCTGTGATGTCACACACGTACAACTCTCCCATTTGGACACTGAAAATATACCCCAAAACATTTATTTTTGCTCATTCTAATCATATGACAAACGATTCATCAATGATATAATGTTGTGAAACCTCTGTACTTGTCATCTCATAAAGAGAACACCTCACCTTGTGATAGACTCTATAAAAGTGAGAATATAAGTGAAATAAGTACTAAAGTAATGAGGGAGTTGTACGTGTGTGATATCACAGATCTTGGTCGCATTGCCGATGGGAGGATCTACATGGCACTAGTGATCTCAATATTCAAATGCTCATAACTTTCTTATTATTCATTCAATCTTCCTCAAACTTTCAACAATGTGTTCCTTTGATTTTTCTCTTTGATATGGATTCAGCTGGTTTCAAGGGTTTCATTCTCCTTTAATGTTGTAAATACATTAGACCTTGCCTGTTGAAGATAAGATTTAATGTTGTAAATGCATTAGACATTGCCTGTTGATGATAAGATTTAATGTTCTAAATGCATTAGACATTGCCTGTTGACGATAAGATTTAATGTTGTAAATGCATTAGCCATTGCCTGTTGACGATAAGATTTAATGTTCTAAATGCATTAGACATTGCCTGTTGACGATAAGACT
Source organism: Lytechinus pictus (assembly GCF_037042905.1). Taxonomy (NCBI): domain Eukaryota; kingdom Metazoa; phylum Echinodermata; class Echinoidea; order Temnopleuroida; family Toxopneustidae; genus Lytechinus; species Lytechinus pictus. The sequence continues at coordinate 754,192 of NC_087250.1, forward strand.
TAATGTTGTAAATACATTAGCCATTGCCTGTTCACGATAAGACTTAATGTTGTAAAATACATTAGACCTTGCCTGTTGAAGAAAAGATTTAATGTTGTAAATGCATTAGACATTGCCTGTTGATGATAAGAGTTAATGTTCTAAATGCATTAGACATTGCCTGTTGATGATAAGAGTTAATGTTCTAAATGCATTAGACATTGCCTGTTGATGATAAGATTTAATGTTGTAAATGCATTAGACATTGCCTGTTGATGATAAGAGTTAATGTTCTAAATGCATTAGACATTGCCTGTTGATGATAAGAGTTAATGTTCTAAATGCATTAGACATTGCCTGTTGATGATAAGATTTAATGTTCTAAATGCATTAGACATTGCCTGTTGATGATAAGAGTTAATGTTCTAAATGCATTAGACATTGCCTGTTGATGATAAGATTTAATGTTCTAAATGCATTAGACATTGCCTGTTGATGATAAGAGTTAATGTTCTAAATGCATTAGACATTGCCTGTTGATGATAAGAGTTAATGTTCTAAATGCATTAGACATTGCCTGTTGATGATAAGATTTAATGTTCTAAATGCATTAGACATTGCCTGTTGATGATAAGAGTTAATGTTCTAAATGCATTAGACATTGCCTGTTGATGATAAGATTTAATGTTCTAAATGCATTAGACATTGCCTGTTGATGATAAGATTTAATGTTCTAAATGCATTAGACATTGCCTGTTGATGATAAGAGTTAATGTTGTAAATGCATTAGACATTGCCTGTTGATGATAAGAGTTAATGTTCTAAATGCATTAGACATTGCCTGTTGATGATAAGAGTTAATGTTCTAAATGCATTAGACATTGCCTGTTGATGATAAGATTTAATGTTGTAAATGCATTAGACATTGCCTGTTGATGATAAGAGTTAATGTTCTAAATGCATTAGACATTGCCTGTTCACGATAAGACTTAATGTTGTAAAATACATTAGACCTTGCCTGTTGAAGATAAGATTTAATGTTGTAAATGCATTAGACATTGCCTGTTGATGATAAGATTTAATGTTCTAAATGCATTAGACATTGCCTGTTGATGATAAGATTTAATGTTCTAAATGCATTAGACATTGCCTGTTGATGATAAGAGTTAATGTTCTAAATGCATTAGACATTGCCTGTTGATGATAAGATTTAATGTTCTAAATGCATTAGACATTGCCTGTTGATGATAAGATTTAATGTTCTAAATGCATTAGACATTGCCTGTTGATGATAAGAGTTAATGTTGTAAATGCATTAGACATTGCCTGTTGACGATAAGATTTAATGTTCTAAATGCATTAGACATTGCCTGTTGACAATAAGATTTAATGTTTTCAATACATTAGACATTGCCTGTTGATGATAAGAGTTAATGTTCTAAATGCATTAGACATTGCCTGTTGATGATAAGATTTAATGTTCTAAATGCATTAGACATTGCCTGTTGATGATAAGAGTTAATGTTCTAAATGCATTAGACATTGCCTGTTGATGATAAGATTTAATGTTCTAAATGCATTAGACATTGCCTGTTGATGATAAGATTTAATGTTCTAAATGCATTAGACATTGCCTGTTGATGATAAGAGTTAATGTTGTAAATGCATTAGACATTGCCTGTTGATGATAAGAGTTAATGTTCTAAATGCATTAGACATTGCCTGTTGATGATAAGAGTTAATGTTCTAAATGCATTAGACATTGCCTGTTGATGATAAGATTTAATGTTGTAAATGCATTAGACATTGCCTGTTGATGATAAGAGTTAATGTTCTAAATGCATTAGACATTGCCTGTTCACGATAAGACTTAATGTTGTAAAATACATTAGACCTTGCCTGTTGAAGATAAGATTTAATGTTGTAAATGCATTAGACATTGCCTGTTGATGATAAGATTTAATGTTCTAAATGCATTAGACATTGCCTGTTGATGATAAGATTTAATGTTCTAAATGCATTAGACATTGCCTGTTGATGATAAGATTTAATGTTCTAAATGCATTAGACATTGCCTGTTGACGATAAGATTTAATGTTCTAAATGCATTAGCCATTGCCTGTTGACGATAAGATTTAATGTTGTAAATACATTAGCCATTGCCTGTTGACGATAAGATTTAATGTTCTAAATGCATTAGACATTGCCTGTTGATGATAAGAGTTAATGTTCTAAATGCATTAGACATTGCCTGTTGATGATAAGAGTTAATGTTCTAAATGCATTAGACATTGCCTGTTGATGATAAGAGTTAATGTTCTAAATGCATTAGACATTGCCTGTTGACGATAAGATTTAATGTTCTAAATGCATTAGACATTGCCTGTTGACGATAAGATTTAATGTTCTAAATGCATTAGACATTGCCTGTTGATGATAAGATTTAATGTTCTAAATGCATTAGACATTGCCTGTTGATGATAAGATTTAATGTTCTAAATGCATTAGACATTGCCTGTTGATGATAAGATTTAATGTTGTAAATGCATTAGACATTGCCTGTTGACGATAAGATTTAATGTTCTAAATGCATTAGACATTGCCTGTTGATGATAAGATTTAATGTTCTAAATGCATTAGACATTGCCTGTTGATGATAAGAGTTAATGTTCTAAATGCATTAGACATTGCCTGTTGATGATAAGAGTTAATGTTCTAAATGCATTAGACATTGCCTGTTGACGATAAGATTTAATGTTCTAAATGCATTAGACATTGCCTGTTGACGATAAGATTTAATGTTCTAAATGCATTAGACATTGCCTGTTGACGATAAGAGTTAATGTTCTAAATGCATTAGACATTGCCTGTTGATGATAAGAGTTAATGTTCTAAATGCATTAGACATTGCCTGTTGATGATAAGAGTTAATGTTCTAAATGCATTAGACATTGCCTGTTGACGATAAGATTTAATGTTCTAAATGCATTAGACATTGCCTGTTGACGATAAGATTTAATGTTCTAAATGCATTAGACATTGCCTGTTGATGATAAGATTTAATGTTGTAAATGCATTAGACATTGCCTGTTGACGATAAGATTTAATGTTCTAAATGCATTAGACATTGCCTGTTGATGATAAGATTTAATGTTCTAAATGCATTAGCCATTGCCTGTTGACGATAAGATTTAATGTTCTAAATGCATTAGACATTGCCTGTTGACGATAAGATTTAATGTTCTAAATGCATTAGACATTGCCTGTTGATGATAAGATTTAATGTTGTAAATGCATTAGACATTGCCTGTTGATGATAAGATTTAATGTTGTAAATGCATTAGACATTGCCTGTTGACGATAAGATTTAATGTTCTAAATGCATTAGACATTGCCTGTTGATGATAAGATTTAATGTTGTAAATGCATTAGACATTGCCTGTTGACGATAAGATTTAATGTTCTAAATGCATTAGACATTGCCTGTTGATGATAAGATTTAATGTTCTAAATGCATTAGACATTGCCTGTTGACGATAAGAGTTAATGTTGTAAATACATTAGACCTTGCCTGTTGACGATAAGAGTTAATGTTGTAAATACATTAGACCTTGCCTGTTGACGATAAGAGTTAATGTTGTAAATACATTAGACCTTGCCTGTTGACGATAAGAGTTAATGTTGTAAATACATTAGACCTTGCCTGTTGACGATAAGATTTAATGTTATATCCTACATAGAGTGAATCCTGTATAGTGATTGGTTCAAGTAGCATCATGTGACCGAATATATTTCAACTATGATGTTGCGTGACGTCAGACCTCGATATATTTTTGGATATACCGAGGTCTGACGTCATTATTTCGCAAAACTTGATATTTTGCTATCGATATCCGTCGATCGATCGCTTAATTTTGGTACTGAGCTTGCGCGGCCGCCGCGGTGAAAGGTCGTCGATCAGCTGTGCATGTAAACATAAACAACAATGGCTGCGCCCAGTGACGAGCCGAGATTCAATCTCGTTGAAGATGGGGATTTGGAAGATTTTATTGCCTCGACAGATTCGGAGAATACAAAAAAACAAATCAAGTACGGGTTGGCAATTTTCAACGAATACTGCACTATCATCAACGTTAATTATGAAGATCTCAACAACGCTGAACTGGATAAACTGTTGTCGCGATTTTATGCTGGTGCACGGAGTAAGAACGGCCTGGACTACTCGGCGAAGACAATGCATGGTATCAGATTCGCTCTACAACGTCATTTCTTGACTTCAAGAGGAATAAACATTAAGGAAGGTAAGGAATTTGCTCTCTCTAATCGCACATTCAAAGCCATATTGTTGAAGCTCAAATCAAAGGGAAAGGCGTCGGTTAAGCACTACCCAGCTATCACTGATGCTGATATAAAACTAATTCAAGAAAGTCTTGACATTTCCAACCCTAGACAGCTGCAACACAAAATGGTCTTAGATTGTATGATGTACTTCGCGAATCGGGGTATGGAAAATTTGCGAGGAATGAAATGCAGTGATTTTGTTCTACATGAGGAAAATGGACATGACTATTTCACTATGAAAGACATGTCAACAAAAAATCACAAGTCAGATGAAGATGTGAGCCAGGGTGGACAGATGCACGAAATCGCTGGAAACTCTCGTTGCCCAGTAAAGAACTTGAAGTATTACATTTCCAAGTTAAACCCTCTCTGCGACTGCTTCTGGCAAAGGCCAAAGCAAGTTCGTGTTAAGGGTGATGATAAGGTCTGGTATGACAATGTGCCCTTGGGCAATAATTCTCTTCAAATAATGATGAAGAAAATCAGCGAGAGTGCAGGGTGTTCGAAGCTTTACACCAACCATTCGCTCCGTGCCACGAGCATCACCATCCTAGATCACGCAGGATATTCTTCGCGACACATCATGACCGTCTCCGGTCATCGATCTGAAACGTCAATAAAAAACTATGCATGAACAAGCGATCAACAAAAGATAGACATGTCCCACACTCTTTCTTCCATAATTCAACAACAAAGAAGTGAGCCAGAGTCTGTGCCTATGTCAACCAATAATCGTTCCAAACCATCAACATCGGACAATTTGGACTGTATGTTTGACAACGAGGATATGTTCACCGACAGTCAGTTGGAGAGAGCTCTCAGTGTTATTCTGAACTCTTACCCCCTGCAAGATGTGACCAATCAAGATGTTCCTCTCAGGTCGACTACTTCTGGTACCACTGCAAATACTGCCACCAGTAGTAATGTTTCTCTGAATCTGCTTAGCAGCCAACCACACTCATTCAATTTTCATGGGTGTGTTGTGAACATCTACAACAAATAACTAGAACACAAAAACAATAGAAATTGTAAATATGTTAAGAGTTTTCCAGTTTTCATCGTTATTGTTGCATCGTTCAGTTTTCCAGTTTTCCATCGTTTCTATTTACTTCAAGTTTTTCGTCGTTATTTGCATCGTTTGCTTGTGTGAAAAGGAAAAATCCAAATGAGCAATTGTGGTAAGTTGACATCTCATTTTTTCTCTTGTAATAATTGTAGGATATAAATCAAATATACCATGCACTATTTTCGAAGTACCAGGTGAAATTATGGATTCCTCGGTGGCAGGAATAGTACTATTTTTTTAGGGGCGCAGCCCCTCAAAAAATAGTACTATTCCTGCCACCGAGGAATCTATTTTTTTAGGGGCGCAGCCCCTCAAAAAATAGTACTATTCCTGCCACCGAGGAATCCATAATTTCACTGGAACTTCGAAAATAGTGCATGGTATATTTGATTATTGTAAATATGTTAGACTTTGCCTGTTGACAATAAGACTTAATGTTGTAAATACATTACACCTTGCCTGTTGAAGATAAGATTTAATGTTGTAAATATGTTAGACATTGCCTGTTGAAGATAAGATTTAATGTTGTAAATACATTAGACCTTGCCTGTTGATGATAAGATTTAATGTTCTAAATGCATTAGACATTGCCTGTTGAAGATAAGATTTAATGTTCTAAATGCATTAGACATTGCCTGTTGACAATAAGATTTAATGTTGTAAATACATTAGACATTGCCTGTTGACGATAAGATTTAATGTTCCAAATGCATTAGACATTGCCTGTTGACAATAAGATTTAATGTTGTAAAATACATTAGGCATTGCCTGTTGAAGATGAGATTTAATGTTGTAAAATACATTAGACATTGCCTGTTGAAGATAAGATTTAATGTTGTAAATACATTAGCCATTGCCTGTTGAAGATAAGATTTAATGTTTTAAATATGTTAGACATTGCCTGTTGAAAATCAGATTTAATGTTGTAAATATGTTAGACATTGCCTGTTGAAGATCAGATTAAATGATGTAAATACATTAGACCTTGCCTGTTGACAATAAGATTTAATGTTGTAAATGCATTAGTCATTGCCTGTTGACGATAAGATTAAATGTTGTAAATACATTAGACATTGCCTGTTGAAGATAAGATTTAATGTTGTAAATATGTTAGACATTGCCTGTTGAAGATGAGATTTAATGTTGTTTATACATTAGACCTTGCCTGTTGAAGATAAGATTTAACGTTTTGAATAAATGTCTTTCTTTCAAGAGTTGTCTGACCATTAATCCATATAGCAGCCATATCAATCGCCTACCAATCGGTCAACAGAACAGTACATGGACAGATTTATTATTTGATTTCAAAAACCTGATTGCCGATCAAATTGTACACCCTAACATGAAATGAAACATACCTTTGTTAGTTAGCTAACATTAGATGATACGTTCCTTTGTTAGTTAGCTAACATTAGATGATACGTACCTTTGTTAGTTAGCTAACATTAGATGATACGTAATTTTGTAAGTTAGCTAACATTAGATGATACGTACCTTTGTTAGTTAGCTAACATTAGATGATACGTACCTTTGTTAGTTAGCTAACATTAGATGATATGTTCCTTTGTTAGTTAGCTAACATTAGATGATATGTTCCTTTGTTAGTTAGCTAACATTAGATGATACGTACCTTTGTTAGTTAGCTAACATTAGATGATACATACCTTTGTAAGTTGTTTTTGTTCCAAGTCCCATTTCTTAATACATGCATCCCTTGAACCACTGAATAGGGAATTCCCCTTGATAGCCATTGACTGGATACCATCATAATGAGGAGGGTCAAAGTTGAATGATGAAGTCAGACAACCAGATGCAGCCGGCTCGACCTCAAACATCTAAAACAAACAACACATCAAAGTTTTTTGAGGCACACTTTTTATATCTTGATACTAATAAAACAATCACAAATGCTTGCTTTAAAAGTATGATGATTATTCAAACATTTCATATAGTTGTACTGCAAACTGTCCATTCCATTAAAAAGTATCCTTGAGGCTTAGAGCTTTAAGTACAATGTATCCTGTGAGTTTTAGCAATTTTTTTTGTGGAAGAAAAGTACTACACACATTGTAAAAAAATACAGAACAGATAAAGAACTAAACACATTTATCAATAAACTAAATGGATTCTCAACTGTCACAGAGTGAAAATTTTTACTTTTGCCATTACCTGGTCATGAATATTAAAATCCCAAATTTGAAAATTTCTATCAACGACCTCTGTCATTGTGACCCCAATATCTATTCCGATAATACATACATTACTCAAGTGAGTATTGGATTGCTAACAGTTAATGTTTTGTTATTTGGTCATCATAAGATCAAGATATTTTCAGATTTAAAACCATTCACACTACACTATGCGTTACCACTCCTGAATAAAAGCCATTCCACTTGAGCTACCGTAATCAATAAACATTCTAAACTGGCAACATGATAACAACAAAATCACTGTTAAAATCAAATTGGCAACTTTTTGAGCAAATTATTTATTTAAATAAATTTGAGTAATATAATATCAATAATTATTTTTTGATGTATAAACATTAATAAGAAAATAACAATTGTTGCCAATTGACAATCAACATGAGATAAATTTTGACAGTATGAAAGCCGAGTTCATCTGTGAAGAGTCCATACCTTGACATAATGATCTTTGGATCCAGCAAAGACTTGATCAAACTCAGGTGTAGTCTTTACATCCAGACACATTACTGCTGCAGAAGGTCCACCAAATAACTTACACATTGACTGAAAGCTACAAAAGAATGATGATAAAATCAAAATGTAGCAATGAACATATAATACAGCAGGCCTGTGCATTCAAGAATATGTTTGAATAGATAATACAAGGTTTGAATAGATAATACAAGGTTTGAATAGATAATACAAGGTTTGAATAGATAATACAAGGTTTGAATAGATAATACAAGGTTTGAAAAAAGCTCACAAAGTAGCTGACACGAAAGATATAAAGGAAAGATAAAATAAATCACAATGGACAAGATCCTGACATCGCGTTTAATTTAAACTCTTGTCTTAAGTTATAGTATGACTGTGTTACCAATCTCTTAAAGTAGATGTTCAATTCATTATGTACCCAATTTATTAATAGCTGTCTGGGAATCATTGAAATATCTTTCTTAACCATTTTTTTAGCACAAAGTTAGACCATGTGTAAATCAAATTGAACTTGAGAAGACAGACTAATATATCAGCAAGCTTCCATTCTTCAATGCATAAAGGCAACCGCACACCTTACGATTGGTCTGCGACTCAATTTTGGAATAAAACGTAGTAGAATTTGATGCTAATATTGAGACTTGGAATATCTTACTGTGTAATGTTCTAAATTATCATACGAATTGCTATGTTAAAATCTGTGACTATGCTTTCATCCTTCTTAGAATAAAAGCAAATTTAATATCTAGTCGTAATGACGTCATAGCAGTCTTACGATTTACTACGATTTGAAACTAATTTGGCCTTTACTCCAAAATAAAGGCTTGCAATCTTTCAAAATGGTTATATTAGTATTCTTTCAATTAATTTTAACCTCAAATAAAATGATATGTTCCATTCACATTTTCAGAAAATGAGCGAAATGCGATTTGTTCCAAAATCGGATCGCGAACAGTCGTAAAGTGAGCGGTGGCCTTTAGTTATTGGGTACATTAAAAAAGACAATATTCAAAGAATGGAAAAGAGAACTCAAAATATCCTACATATTGACTGAAGATTACTTGCTGTTGAAGGAAACACCATACATGTATCTCTCTTGGTATATGAAGTCTGCCCATTGATACACATTGCAGACTTACATCACATTAACTCTGCTTTCCCATTTCTCTTTCCTTCAAATCCCTTTAAAGCCCCATCCTCCTGCTTATATTCAAAGTAGTATGCCTAAATACCCCTTCAACTAGCCTTTATTAGGCCAATTTTAATATTTCTTATTTGTACTGTCATATAAACATGTTTCCTATTGAAAACTATCCTTGCTCTAAGGCTGCTTGATCATTTCATCCTATGATTATACATCCTATCTGAGGAAAACTTACCTGTTAAGATCCCATACTCTTACTATATTACCAGCAGCTGAATATAGTCTAGTTCCATCTTGATTGATAGCGATATCATTGATCTGTGTCTCTCCTTGTGGTAGAGTAACTGTTCTAGATGAACTACTACCAGCAGTCTTATCAAGCTGCATACCAGATGAACTGTTACAAAGAGATCAAAACAATGATTGTAGACAATCTATTCAATACAAAAAGAGATTCAATCAAAACAATGATTGTAGTCAATTTATTCAATACAAGCAAATCTTTAAATGATTGAAAGGAAGAAAAAAGGATAGAGGAGGGAGAGGGGACAGAAGCAGAAGTAGGAGAAGAAAATGAAAAAGGGGTGGAAGTGGAGGAGGATACTAAGAAGTGAAGGGGAAAGCAGTAAAGCAGAAAAAAGCAGAAGAGGATGAAGAAAAAGAAGAGAGATGAGGAGAAGAATGAAAAGTGGGAAGAAGAGACAGGAGAGAAAGAAAAGGATGAGGAGGAATGACAAAAAGAGGAATGAAGAGGATAAAGTTTCAAAGTTATGATGGTAATTCAACAGATACCCCCAATACAAGCAAATCTTTAAATGATTGAAAGGAAGAAAAAAGGATAGAGGAGGGAGAGGGGACAGAAGCAGAAGTAGGAGAAGAAAATGAAAAAGGGGTGGAAGTGGAGGAGGATACTAAGAAGTGAAGGGGAAAGCAGTAAAGCAGAAAAAAGCAGAAGAGGATGAAGAAAAAGAAGAGAGATGAGGAGAAGAATGAAAAGTGGGAAGAAGAGACAGGAGAGAAAGAAAAGGATGAGGAGGAATGACAAAAAGAGGAATGAAGAGGATAAAGAAGAGGAATGATGAGGATAAAGAAGAGGAATGATGAGGATAAAGAAGAGGAATGAAGAGGATAAAGAAGAGGAATGAAGAGGATAAAGAAGAGGAATGATGAAGATAAAGAAGAGGAATGAAGAGGATAAAGAAGAGGAATGATGAGGATAAAGAAGAGGAATGATGAGGATAAAGAAGAGGAATGATGAGGATAAAGAAGAGGAATGATGAGGATAAAGAAGAGGAATGATGAGGATAAAGAAGAGGAATGATGAGGATAAAGAAGAGGAATGATGAGGATAAAGAAGAGGAATGATGAGGATAAAGAAGAGGAATGATGAGGATAAAGAAGAGGAATTATGAGGATAACGAAGAGGAATGAAGAGGATAAAGAAGAGGAATGATGAGGATAAAGAAGAGGAATGATGAGGATAAAGAAGAGGAATGATGAGGATAAAGAAGAGGAATGATGAGGATAAAGAAGAGGAATGATGAGGATAAAGAAGAGGAATGATGAGGATAAAGAAGAGGAATGATGAGGATAAAGAAGAGGAATGATGAGGATAAAGAAGAGGAATGATGAGGATAAAGAAGAGGAATGATGAGGATAAAGAAGAGGAATGATGAGGATAAAGAAGAGGAATGATGAGGATAAAGAAGAGGAATGATGAGGATAAAGAAGAGGAATGATGAGGATAAAGAAGAGGAATGATGAGGATAACGATGAGGAATGATGAGGATAACGATGAGGAATGAAGAGGATAAAGAAGAGGAATGATGAGGATAAAGAAGAGGAATGATGAGGATAAAGAAGAGGAATGATGAGGATAAAGAAGAGGAATGATGAGGATAAAGAAGAGGAATGAAGAGGATAAAGAAGAGGAATGATGAGGATAAAGAAGAGGAATGATGAGGATAAAGAAGAGGAATTATGAGGATAACGAAGAGGAATGAAGAGGATAAAGAAGAGGAATGATGAGGATAAAGAAGAGGAATGATGAGGATAAAGAAGAGGAATGATGAGGATAAAGAAGAGGAATGATGAGGATAAAGAAGAGGAATGATGAGGATAAAGAAGAGGAATGATGAGGATAAAGAAGAGGAATGATGAGGATAAAGAAGAGGAATGATGAGGATAAAGAAGAGGAATGATGAGGATAAAGAAGAGGAATGATGAGGATAAAGAAGAGGAATGATGAGGATAAAGAAGAGGAATGATGAGGATAACGATGAGGAATGATGAGGATAACGATGAGGAATGAAGAGGATAAAGAAGAGGAATGATGAGGATAAAGAAGAGGAATGATGAGGATAAAGAAGAGGAATGATGAGGATAAAGAAGAGGAATGATGAGGATAAAGAAGAGGAATGAAGAGGATAAAGAAGAGGAATGATGAGGATAAAGAAGAGGAATGATGAGGATAAAGAAGAGGAATGATGAGGATAAAGAAGAGGAATGATGAGGACAAAGAAGAGGAATGATGAGGATAAAGAAGAGGAATGATGAGGATAACGAAGAGGAATGATGAGGACAAAGAAGAGGAATGAAGAGGATAAAGAAGAGGAATGATGAGGATAAAGAAGAGGAATGATGAGGATAACGAAGAGGAATGATGAGGATAAAGAAGAGGAATGAAGAGGATAAAGAAGAGGAATGATGAGGATAAAGAAGAAGAATGATGAGGATAAAGAAGAGGAATGATGAGGATAAAGAAGAGGAATGATGAGGATAAAGAAGAGGAATGAAGAGGATAACGAAGAGGAATGATGAGGATAACGAAGAGGAATGATGAGGATAAAGAAGAGGAATGATGAGGATAAAGAAGAGGAATGATGAGGATAAAGAAGAGGAATGATAGGGATAAAGAAGAGGAATGATGAGGATAAAGAAGAGGAATGATGAGGATAAAGAAGAGGAATGATGAGGATAAAGAAAAGGAATGATGAGGATAAAGAAGAGGAATGATGAGGATAAAGAAGAGGAATGATGAGGATAAAGAAGAGGAATGATGAGGATAAAGAAGAGGAATGATGAGGATAACGAAGAGGAATGATGAAGATAAAGAAGAGGAATGATGAGGATAAAGAAGAGGAATGATGAGGATAAAGAAGAGGAATGATGAGGATAAAGAAGAGGAATGATGAAGATAAAGAAGAGGAATGATGAGGATAAAGAAGAGGAATGATGAGGATAACGAAGAGGAATGATGAGGATAAAGAAGAGGAATGAAGAGGATAAAGAAGAGGAATGATGAGGATAAAGAAGAGGAATGATGAGGATAAAGAAGAGGAATGAAGAGGATAACGAAGAGGAATGATGGGGATAAAGAAGAGGAATGATGAGGATAAAGAAGAGGAATGATGAAGATAAAGAAGAGGAATGATGAGGATAAAGAAGAGGAATGATGAGGATAATGAAGAGGAATGATGAGGATAAAGAAGAGGAATGAAGAGGATAAAGAAGAGGAATGATGAGGATAAAGAAGAGGAATGATGAGGATAAAGAAGAGGAATGATGAGGATAAAGAAGAGGAATGATGAGGATAAAGAAGAGGAATGATGAGGATAAAGAAGAGGAATGATGAGGATAAAGAAGAGGAATGATGAGGATAAAGAAGAGGAATGATGAGGATAACGAAGAGGAATGATGAGGATAAAGAAGAGGAATGATGAGGATAAAGAAGAGGAATGATGAGGATAAAGAAGAGGAATGATGAGGATAAAGAAGAGGAATGATGAGGATAAAGAAGAGGAATGATGAGGATAAAGAAGAGGAATGATGAGGATAAAGAAGAGGAATGATGAGGATAAAGAAGAGGAATGATGAGGATAAAGAAGAGGAATGATGAGGATAAAGAAGAGGAATGATGAGGATAAAGAAGAGGAATGATGAGGATAAAGAAGAGGAATGATGAGGATAAAGAAGAGGAATGATGAGGATAAAGAAGAGGAATGATGAGGATAAAGAAGAGGAATGATGAGGATAACGAAGAGGAATGATGAAGATAAAGAAGAGGAATGATGAGGATAAAGAAGAGGAATGATGAGGATAACGAAGAGGAATGATGAGGATAAAGAAGAGGAATGAAGAGGATAAAGAAGAGGAATGATGAGGATAAAGAAGAGGAATGATGAGGATAAAGAAGAGGAATGATGAGGATAAAGAAGAGGAATGATGAGGATAAAGAAGAGGAATGATGAGGATAAAGAAGAGGAATGATGAGGATAAAGAAGAGGAATGATGAGGATAAAGAAGAGGAATGATGAGGATAAAGAAGAGGAATGATGAGGATAAAAAAGAGGAATGATGAGGATAAAGAAGAGGAATGATGAGGATAAAGAAGAGGAATGATGAGGATAAAGAAGAGGAATGATGAGGATAAAGAAGAGGAATGATGAGGATAACGAAGAGGAATGATGAGGATAACGAAGAGGAATGATGAGGATAAAGAAGAGGAATGATGAGGATAAAGAAGAGGAATGATGAGGATAAAGAAGAGGAATGATGAGGATAAAGAAGAGGAATGATGAGGATAAAGAAGAGGAATGATGAGGATAAAGAAGAGGAATGATGAGGATAAAGAAGAGGAATGATGAGGATAACGTAGAGGAATGATGAGGATAAAGAAGAGGATAAAGAAGAGGAATGATGAGGATAACGAAGAGGAATGATGAGGATAAAGAAGAGGAATGATGAGGATAAAGAAGAGGAAAGAAGAGATGAAAAAGAGAAGATGAAGAAAGAGACAAAGAATAAGATCTGTAAGATGACAACTCACCTTAGTGTAGTAACGCATTTGGTTGTATCTCTGATATCCCATATTCGTATGAATGCAGTAGAAACACTAAATACAAGCTTGAGTTTCTCACAATACCTCACTACACCTACATTATTAGTATGACCAGCGAGAGTAGCAATCTCCTTCCCAGTCTCCAGCTTCCAGATTTTCACACTCCGATCTAACAAAGGTAGAGAGCAAAAGGTTCATAAGTTTATTTCCACATTCGTACATAAAAGATGTCAAAGACATCATTACAGTAGATTATCACAAAACATCAGAACACAAAATATACAAAATACAATAAAGAATAAAAGAGAAATTAATAAAATATATTTAGAATGAGGGGGAAGCAACAAAGGTCAAAGACCTATTGAGGTTGCTTCCAGAGCCATATGGTTAATGATGGTTGCCATTTTGAGGAGCAATAAAAAATTGGACTCTGAATGAAAGCTATGTACCTGTATGGATTAAAGCAATGTAGATGAAAGAATTACCTTTAGATCCACTGAATAGTAGTTCTTCTGTGGCTTGAACTGATAAGACTGCTTTATTATGACCTTCAGCTGTGTATGAACACACTAATGGAGCACGAGGTGTAGTAGGTTTATTAATCACAGGAATGATTGAACCTCTGCATAATAAAACATTCAATATTAGGTTATTAAGCATTACCATCGTACCTTGAAAATTCAGTGGACTCACAATACGGTGCGCTATCTATCGGTTGCAGTGGACAGGCCAAACTTTGCAATGGCTCATGGGAAAAGTCGACACCTGTGCACTAGTCATGCATGCAATTATGCTCCTCTGGCCGACGTGGCTCAACCGGCTTTATTATGGTCAAGAACGTGGGAAAGAATTTTCTGCATATTTCTTTGCAAAAAAGAGAACGTTTTCGGTGAATTCTTTCTCCACTTTTGCCAAATCGTTTTCATTTTGAGGCATTACAGTACAGTACACTAGCGCTGCTTGTGCCGTGTAGACCCCGAATAGGAATTTGGCCTGATCGCTGCAACCGATAGATGGCGCACCATATTGTGAGATTCCACCAAATTGAAATTACAAATGCTTCACAAAACAAAACACACATCCATAAAAATACACAAAATTACAAAACATCAAGAAATGATAAACAATTGCATTTTATTGAACAAATCAATGAGCTTGAGAAAGTGTTTGTGTCAGCCTTCATGTCTGTTCCTAAGTCTATGCTCAAGTTTGAGACAGGAGTGGTTACCTATATTTCTGAGATTGAGCAGGTGCATAGGTTTGAGATAGTTGGAGTGCTTACTTATCTTTTAGAGTCTGAGCAGGTGAATTAGTTTCAGATAGTTGGAGTGCTTACTTATCTTTTAGAGTCCGAGCTGGTTAATTGGTTTGAGATAGTTGGAGTGCTTACTTATCTTTCTGAGACTGAGCAAGTGAATTGGTTTGAGATAGTTGAAATGCTTACTTATCTTTCTGAGACTGAGCTGGTTAATTGGTTTGAGATAGTTGGAGTGCTTACTTATCTTTCTGAGACTGAGCAAGTGAATTGATTTGAGATAGTTGGAGTGCTTACTTATCTTTCTGAGACTGAGCAAGTGAATTGGTTTGAGATAGTTGAAATGCTTACTTATCTTTCTGATACTGAGCTGGTTAATTGGTTTGAGATAGTTGGAGTGCTTACTTATCTTTCTGAGACTGAGCAAGTGAATTGGTTTGAGATAGTTGAAATGCTTACTTATCTTTCTGAGTCTGAGCTGGTTAATTGGTTTGAGATAGTTGGAGTGCTTACTTATCTTTAAGAGTCTGAGCAGGTGAATTGGTTTTAGATAGTTGGAGTGCTTACTTATCTTTTAGAGTCTGAGCTGGTTAATTGGTTTGAGATAGTTGGAGTGCTTACCTATCTTTCTGAGACTGAGCAGGTGAATTGGTTTGAGCCAGCCTTGAGAAGACATTACCAGTTCTAGAAGGAGGAGGTGATCCAGGAGGTGTATGGTCTGGAGTATGGTCTCTGAAACAAACAAATTTTACACTTAAATATAAACCACAATCAGATGGGTCTTTCATAAATGTAATTTATAAAGTTACACACGACTGGAACATGTTCTTAGGTGCTAAGTCATCTACAAAGAAAGGTCCCCAAGTGAGTTGCCAAGTCATATGTCAAGTCATTCACAAATTACAAAGGGAATCAGCCGAACCTAATAGGATATGAAAGGAAACAACAAGTGGAATGCCTCTGGCCGTCTCACCTGCATCACGCGATTCAATATAGCAGCAGTGCTGATTTTGAAAACTACCATAACTCGCACAAGATGTTCAGTGATACTTGGTTACTCTTATTTCCACGTTTTATGAACTAGACCAATACACTTATAGAGATATGATGGCAATTCAACAAATACCCCCAACGTGGCCAAAGTTCTTTGACCTTACATGACCTTTGACCTTGATCATGTGACCTGAAACTCGCACAGGATGTTCAGTGATACTTGATTACTATTATGTCCAAGTTTTATGAACTAGACCAACACACTTTCAAATTTATGGCTGTAATTCAACAAATACCCCAATTTGGCCAAAGTTCATTGACCCTAAATGACCTTTGACCTTGATCATGTGACCTGAAACTTGCACAGGATGTTCAGTAATACTTGATTACTATTATGTCCAAGTTTCATGAATCAGATCCATAAACTTTCAAAGTTATGATGGTAATTCAACAGATACCCCCAATTCGGCCAAAGTTCATTGACCCTAAATGACCTTTGACCTTGGTCATGTGACGTGAAACTCATGCAGGATGTTCAGTGATACTTGATTAACCTTATGTATAAGTTTCATGAACTAGGTCCATATATTTTCTAAGTTATGATGACATTTCAAAAACTTAACCTTAGGTTAAGATTTTGATGTTGATTCCCCCAACATGGTCTAAGTTCATTGACCCTAAATGACCTTTGACCTTGGTCATGTGACATGAAACTCAGGCAGGATGTTCAGTAATACTTGATTAACCTTATGGCCAAGTTTCATGAACTAGGTCCATATACTTTCTAAGTTATGCTGTCATTTCAAAAACTTAACCTCAGGTTAAGATTTGGTGTTGACGCCGCCGCCGCCGCCGCCGCCGTCGGAAAAGCGGCGCCTATAGTCTCACTCTGCTATGCAGGTGAGACAAAAAGGGTGTTAACAGAAAATGTAATGGGCAATTTGGAAGGGACTAGAAAAGGAATAATGCAGCTCCCCCAAACATACCTGAAAGTGGTCAATGGTTTTCAATATTGACATGATGAATGGACTCCCTGGAATATATCGTATGACAAAAGACATTTAATGAAGGTGGATGGGATAAAGGCATGAAATAATTTAATGTCCATGGATCCCCTATTATATGATACCGATATGGTGTCTACAAATAAAACCACAGCTATAGATAATAACTGAGCCAAGGGTATGTACACATCTCAGTTTACATTCCTTACACTATTACTGTCAAACACCCACTCATACCGTACCAGAAATGCTGATAGTAATGGGATCATAATACAAAAGTGTAAAACAGAGAAGGGAAAGAAAAGGATTTCAGTACACGGTTTAATTCTGTGGAATAATATTCCATCTACAGTAAGAAGGGCTGCAACCTTGCAATCATTTATTTCATCTTATTGGAGAAACCGAAGATCTTATTCCAGGTTTTAAGACACAATTCGCTAAACTTTATTCTGTTTGTATCGTTCTAATTTGTTGTCCTTTGTTTTTTTCGTTTGTATGTGTTTAAATGTAGCAGGGCCCTCTGGGAGAACAGTGTACGTCACTGATGAGACTACCCTGGATAATTAAGACTTTATAATAACAATAATATGAATAAACAAGCTAACTAGGCATAGAGCAATATGGCATTATAGACTTTCGACAGTCCACTTATAACATTATTTTTTTTGGAACTGTTTGATTTTCAATAGCTTTTGGCCTCTTGGAAAACTTTAGGATAATGGTATATGGTTGGACCTACCCCTTATCAACCACCTAAACTTCTAAGCATCCTATCTGCGAAAATATTTTTCAGTTTTACCTAGTTTTCATCTCATTTGTGCAGAAAATTTAGCAGATCAGAATCCCGTTTAGATAGACGACTCAGATTCTATGCACGTAGATATTGGCAACCAACGAATGCGACAATTTCAAATTTGCTAATTTGCACCCCTTATTTAGGACTGAGCACCCGCCATACACTGATTTTACGGCGGATTCTTATCATGCTGGCAAAATATTTTGACTCTTCCAAGCAAGATCTATGATGTCATCACGCTGGTTGATTGTCTCACTACTTCCATCACGAGCTCTGGTACATGATTTAACGACTGACTTCTAAAGCCGTTTCCTTTATGATTTCACGGTATGAAAAGCGATTTTGCATTGGGTTCGGGACTGATCAATATAAACTTGATGAATTTAAGAATTTTCTACCTTTTTTTCCCTCTTTTTCTCTAAAAAAAATTGATTCTTATTGTTCCTATGCACATTGCGCCTACTCTCCCTTGCGTAGCGTTTGTAATTAGCAATAATTTTAATGCACGCAATGTGGTCGATTTCAAAAGAGGTGGACTCACTATATGATATAACCATCCTATTGCTGCGAGGTACACCTCCTATCCCTCACCACTAAACTTGTGATGATGCTACCATTCTACACCAAGGTAAAACATTGTGAAAGGCTATCTCACATTCACCTGAAGTAAATACGTTCAACATGGACATTGCTGGTACTAGTACACTATGTATGCAATGATTTGAGCGAGTGTACATACATATATTCAGCGCCTGTGAAAATAGCTGTCATATGCCATGCCGCAGTGCCATGTTATAATCACAATAATAGCATCGTAAACAATAACAAAAGACACATTAAAATGATTTCAGACTTTGTGAGGAAACCAGGGTACCCTACAGCACTAAAAATGACTAAACAATCCAAGACACTGGCTGATTTTCAGGAAAATAAATAGGGCATGAAATCATGCTTAATGTTACAACATTGAATGAATAAATCCATGAAGTCAACCATGATGAGAAGAAGAGAATTACATTACTGTTTTAATCTCTCTAGTCTTGTTTTCACCCTTATCCTGTCAAAAGATAAATGTAACATATTATGATCACGGTGAATTTATTATAATTGCATTCCTTTACATACTTGTAGCTTGGTTGTGTTGACCCTAAATAGACTGGGCTATTTCGATGCCTAAGAAGACGTAGGGGGGGGCCTGTTTCAGCCCCCCTTATGATCTCGGCCATAGATCACACAATCGCGACGATAATTGGCACGCACGTTATCCATGGCAATATCTACAAAACTATAATATCAAATTCTGCGAAAAATCTCATGGCTCATTAATTATGCTAATTTATGCGTAAAATCATAAGTTTGCTCAAATTGACAAAATACTGCCCCTAAAATGCTAATTTTTGTTTCACATACCCTTTATAGGCATCTGATCAAATTTATTTTTAAAATGTCAACATCACATTTATTTTCTTATGTATTTCATTGTTTTCTAAATTTCTTATGTATTTTTTTGTTTTTCGACTTATTGTTTCTTATTGTTTTTTCAATGGAAATTGTTGGGGACTTTATTTTGACCATAAACAAGATAGATTTAATTGATTTTAAGCAGTAAAAGGAAAAATAATGATAAATTTTATACATTTTGGCTAAAAACACTATTTGCATTGGATTTGTACACAAATACACGTTTTTGAACAATTTTGGGTGTCTGCGTGCACAATTTCGGAACCGCGTACCCAGGGGTCACAATTTTAGTCTCAAAAGTTGCGCGAGACTTGAAAGTAAAAATTCAGCGAGCGACGCGGTCAAAAAAATTTGCGCGGCAGATTTATCACGAAAAATGTAGAAGGGGGGCTGAATCAGCCCCCCCCCCCCCCCCCCCGTCTTCTTAGAGTTAAACCGGTATATAATTTACAAATGTCTGGTGATCTGTTCTTAAATCAGATGCCCAATTGTTTTCAGTCCTGTCAGATAAAAGTGAAATCTGATCTTATTGTGAACCAATATCTGAATGCACCAAATTTAATTTCATGATTGCAAAAAAAAAAGTTTCCTCACTAATTGTCAGCAAGATATTCAGATGTATATCAGAGGAAAGACTTTCTGCATTCATTGTTACTTACACAGAGCTAGGGTTAGATAAAGCTTGAAGTTGTGTTATATTCTTCCTTCGAAGAGCAGGTGAAAGCTTCTCTATTCTAAATAGAAATATGAAAAGGAGAGTGTTAAAAGTCCCATCTATACCAAACAATGATAAATACATTCACATCAATTATGACCATTGCTATCCCTAACTTTGGCAAAGAGAATTATAATCAGAGAATTTCTTACTACTACCTGTGCATTTTGGAATTCAAAAGATTATAACTGTTAGAGGGGAAGAACAATTAAATTGGTACATGAATACTTGTGGGGAAAAGTCAATTGCAATATACATAAAACCATAATACACTTCCTTTTATGAAATAGAATAGTGTTTTCTACTGGGCTTTTCAAACATAAATATCTGTATTCTCAAGTCAAGTTCAACTTAGCCCATGGTCTAACTCTGTGCTGAAATCTTGAGAAGCAGTGATTGTGTGTTCCTTATGCTCAGTATGCTCTAACAGTGGCAAAGAAAACTAATTCAATAATTATTCTGAGTAAGAGATGAGCTTATAAATGGAACCTGTAGGGGAGACCGGGGTTAGTTGGAACATGGGGTAAGTTGAAACATTGTAATTTTCTTTAACGTCTTTAAATAAATTTCTGCAATACTGCCCTCAAGTTATTGTCATTATCAAGAGCCATCCACCATATTACAGACAACACATGTGCAACAAGCCTGGTGAAGTTAGAAACAAATTTTTGTTTTTTGACCTTCTGAGTAATTTTTTTCTCGTTCAGAAATGTTTGATTATCTCAGAGAAGTTTATAGATCAAGTTGGCCAGTTTGGGGGTATAATATACACTTATACCAAGCTACAAAATGAGGTTATTAATATGCCATGGTGAAGTCTCTTTTTTGTGCTGTAAGCTTATAAATATCAAATGGGCCTCCGAGGTTAGTTGGAACAAAGTTGAAGGGGCTAGTTGGAACATGTTCCAACTTACCCTAAACATCATAATCAAACATCATAATTTTTCAACCAAAAGTCATAAATGTATGATTTACTTTTGCTGGTTCAAATAGATTCATTTTATACTATTTATGATCGCAAAAGACTCCTGACAAAGTCCATCGGAAAAAACAAAGTTCGGAAAACAAAAATACAAATTAAAAAAAAAAAATACATAATAAATTATATTTTTTAAATTTTTGGTGGATATTTGTTATAAATGTGAAAATTGATACTCTCACCAAAAATTAGCATTCTACTAGCTTAATAAATAGAGTTCAAGGCAAAAGCATACCAAAAAAAGCAAATTTCAGGAAAATTTTATATGCTTATTTGCATAATTAATTATGAAAAAAATATAAACAATTAATTTTTGTCTTATAAATTTGATGCAGAAGTACATGAAATTGCACACTTAATTGCATGTAAACTCAAATGCACCCAAATATGCGGAATTCTACTACACAGTCTGCTTGTGTGAGTGGCTGTATAATAGAAAGCATAAATTTCAATGAATCCACACTTTAATATTTTGAACTTGAATAAGATAAAGCAAATAGGCTAAAACCATGTGATATTACAGTTTTAAGTAGTTTAAGTATAATTCTTAATTGACCATGCAGTGTTCCAACTTACCCCATACCATGTTCCAACTTACCCCGATATGGGGGTAAGTTGGAACGTTTGCGATGTTCTTGTTCAAGTTGGATTTTTTCAGTAACCATAATGGAGTTACAAATTTTAATGGGGTACATTTGAAGCCCTGAGATATATGCTTCAAGCTGATATATCGATTGTTTCTCGAATAAAATCTATTTGGATTTTACAGCCATTTCTGTCAAAAATGTTCCAAATTATAAAGTCAAAAAGGGGCCTAAGCTTTCAATCCTAGCAGAATCTTCGTCGGAGGCAAAATGACAAACATATAAAGTGAAACAACCATAATATAGACCACAAACAAGCTACAGCAACACTAGAAACAAGGAGACAAAAGGGGCATTAGTGAGTAGAGAAGACCAATCAGGTTAGTGAAGGGGATGAAAGAAAAGGAGTAGGCAGACACAAAGGGAAGTTAGTGTAAGTAAGGCCAAGAGGGATTAAGATAATGAGGCAGGCAACATCAAACAGGATCTGGAACAAAACAGTGATAGAGGGATGAATAACTAGAGAATTAGTGAGAGGTGGGTCAAACAGGTTACAAAGAAAGGCTTAATAAACTGGTGCAAAAGAGTGGGGGGAAAAAAGAAGAAAAAGAATGGGGAACAACTGATAATGTGCAAAAGACATATAAGTTTATATGATAAAGCATTAAACAAACTAAGAGAAGAAGGTAAGTGTAAATATGTATCTATAAGTGATATGTATATAAATATATCCAAAAAAGAAATGTATATGAAAAAATATATAAATATATACACATATGGTGTAACTGATATGGTAATCCGCTAGGTGTGACGGGAAAAAACATAAGACTATATAGTAGGAAAGAAAAAAAATTCGTATATGTGAAAAAGAGGAAGCAAATTGCCTAAAAAGGTAAAAGCAAATATAGAAGAGAGGGGGTGTATTATGAAGAAACCATAGTATACATGTAAATAAGCAAATGTGGTAAATCTAAAAGAGGTGAGTGGAGAAAAAACAAATATATATATATATATATATAATAATTATTATATCGCCTGAATAAGGAAGGAAAAATTGGAGCTGAGCTTGTATGAGATATGGGAGGAAAGTAGAGTAAGAAACTATAATGTAACTATTCAAAAGAGCTGAGGGGAAAAATTATATGTATATATAAATTGAAAGTGGATAGGAAAGAAAAATCAGTCGTTCCCCTCTTGGATGTTCAGGCCATGAGGTTGGGTGGTGCGAAGTCGTCTCATCCAGAGCTTCTCCCTGCTAGTACGGACTGAGTCAGGACGGGTACCTAAAGATTCGATGCCCTGTAGCATCATGTCAGTGATGGAGTGGTTGGGGAGGTTAAAATGGCGGCCAACTGGAGTGTCCAGCTTTGCTGTGTTGACGGTGGATCTGTGCCCGTAGAATCGTTTCTTGAGTGTGGTCTTGGTTTCCCCTATGTATTGTACCCTACAAACTCTGCAAGTGATGAGATATACAACATTAGTGGTAGTGCATGTGATGTTGCCCTTGATTTGGTGAGACAGGCTGGTAGAGTTGCTGGTGAAAGTATCGCCCTCGTGAAGGTGTATTTCACATATGATGCACCTGTTGCTGGTGCATTTGAAGGTGCCATGCTGTATGGGAGAAGAATGGTTAGTGAGGGAGGGCACTTCAGCACGAACAATGAGGTCCCTGAGATTCGGTGGGCGTCGGTATGCTAGAAGGGGAGTATCGGGAACGGCCTGTTGGAGACGATCAGAAGTGTGTAAAATGTGGTGGTTATCAAACAGGATTTTGCGGAGAGGGGGTAGATTGGGATGGAAGGTGGTCACAAGCGGTATTCTGTCGGTGGTCTCCTTGTCACTTTTTGGTTTGAGAACTTCAGATCTGGGGAGAGAACGAACTTTGTTAATTGCCAGTTGGACTGCCCTGGCCCCGTGGCCCCTAGCACAGAGATGTTTCTGCAGATTCCTGGCATGGAAGGAAAAATCAGGGTCCTCGGAGCAGATACGGCGAAGTCTGAGGGCTTGACTGTAAACGATGCCGGTTTTGCAGTGACGGGGGTGGCAGCTGGATGAGTGGAGGTACTGGTGGGTATCTGTGGGTTTAGAGTATAGGGTAGTGGTGATACCATTAGACTTTTTCTGGACTGTAACATCAAGGAAGTGGGTTTCCTGTTGGGAGAAATCAGAAGTGAATTGGATGGTCCTGTGGAAGGAATTGATGTGGTCAATGAATGTATTGAGGCTGTCTTCATCCCTGGTCCAGATGAAGAAAATGTCGTCTATGTAACGCCACCAAATCCATGGGCGACAGGGGGCTGAATCTAACATCTGCTGTTCCAGCTTCGTCATGAAGAGACAGGCGAATGAAGGAGCCATCCGGGTGCCCATTGCTGTACCGAATATCTGTAGGTAGTGCTTGCCCATGAATGTGAAGTTGTTTTTTGTTAGTACATGAGACATCAGAGATTTGATATCGGATATGGGGGGACTGGAATGGCCACTGGCGGCCAAGGCTTCACATGATGCTTGGATACCTTCGTCGTGGGGAATGCTGGTGTACAGTGAAGAAACATCGAAAGTGCCGATGATCGCAGTCTCGGGTATCTGGTCCTTGATGTCATTTAGTTTCCTGAGAAAGTCTGGAGTGTCGTGGATGTAAGAGGGTGCACGTGAGACAAGGGGCTTAATGTGGTAATCAACAAAAAGGGAGATATTCTCTGTTGAGGAACCATTTCCTGAGAGGATGGGTCGACCGGGGTTGCCAGGTTTGTGGATCTTCGGGAGGAGATAGAAGCGGGCAGGTTTAGCATTAGTAGGGGAAAATGTTCCAACTAACCCCGGTCTCCCCTACTGTTAGTAATTGGCTATCCATATTAAACCTCAATTTGAGACCAGAATTTGAACAGAGTTCACAATATGGTTCAATGCAGCCAAGGTTGACACATTTCTGACCAGTATGGGGAGAAGAATTTGTGAACCAAACTATTGGTCTTAAGTTTTACTTCAGGCTTTAAATACATAGTATTATCTATCATGTTTTGATTGGTGTATGAATTTTTCAATGACCCAATAATGCAATACAATTGTTTTGCGGGGGGGGGGGGGGGGGGCTTACACTTGTCTGACACTGATTCTTAACTCTCCAAGGTACAGTATTGCACTAATTAATATCTTAAATATTTGTCTTTATCTCCAAAGTTTTCAGACAACTGATATACACAGTTTTGTTTGATGATTTATGTGCATCAAAACTACACCTAACACTGATTTTTTTTCTTCTCTTCTAGTATCTACAGTAACTGTCAACAAGATTTATCGTAATTAGTTCCTATTATCTGATTGATATATGACTAAAGGGTAGACCCTCAACATAGCATTGTTTATATTGAGGACCATCACTAATAACTAACAAACTGAGTAACTTGATAAGCTATTTTTACCTGCCATCTTTTCTGATTGGTATATGACTTGATGGTAGAACCTGAGATGAATCTACTGAAGCGGTATCTGTTGATGATGATGTTTCATCAGACTCAATGACCACACCTACAGCAGGGTCAGGAGTGAAGTCAGATGAACCTTTGAATCCTAATAGCTCCTCCGATGTAGCTGTTCGTCTTCTTGCCTGGAGGCGTTTTACAAAGAGTGAAGGAGAATGTAACTCTTCAAGAAAGTTAGCGTGTGAAAGCAATAATTCAAAGAATAAGATCAACAAAAGTTTAATTTTAATTGGTTAAGAAAAAAGAAAGTTAATAGAATTTGAATATTGAGATCACTATGGAGATCCCCCCAACAGCAATGTGGCTAAGATCTATGATGTCAACACTCTCTTGACATTTTGACCCTGAAAACATATAGCAAAACTTCTCTTTTTTGTTTATTTTAATGATATGACTAACAAAGAGAGAAAAAAAGAAAAATTGAGGTGAAATATGCATTAAAGTTGTACGTGTGTGGCATCACAAATGTTGGTTGCATTGCCAAAGGGAAGGATCTACATAGAATTAGTGATCTCAATATTCAAGTGTTCATAATTTTCCTTTATTATTCATTCAATCTTCTTCAAACTTTCTTAGATCCGTTTTTGTTATTTTCCTTTGAAGGCATATTAACATAGCCTCTAATTTATAAGCAGACATGTAATGCAAATGCATAATTTTAATGGAATTATTAGTAGCACCCTGCTTATTGAGGTAGTAAGGGAAATATCTACGTTCTGTCCCATATTCCATGAGGCCAGAGGACAAGTGCAACAAGCAGGGTGTAACGATTTTATCTCTTTTAAGTGTATCCTTGTATTATTGCTGAATAGGGGAAATCAATAGAAGAGCTGAAAAAAATTGCAAAACCCTGCATTTTGAGAGTACTGTATTCTTTGAAAGGAAGTCATCATAATGATCACAGTAAAAAGAACGCGATCTTCACATGAAATTGATGCGCAAATAGGAGTGCGCAACGCGATGCTTGAATACGCACGTAATACGGTCTCATATTACGTGGTTGAAATCGGCACTGGGTATGCAAGTAACAATGAAAACGTTAAAACAACAACAGCTAAACATCAAACAGGTAATACAGGCTCATATAACCTGTTTGGTCTTCAGTAAAATAAGTAATACGGGTTTGTCTCACAAACAAATCAACCAATCAGATTACAAAATTCATGAGAAATATGGCCCACTAAGAGATTAAACATTTATCTTACTTTTCCCTGGCCTGGCACTTGCCCAAAGCTAAATAGGCTTAGCCGAAGAATGTCTCACTGGAATCTCCCCAATTTGTTTCCGTTACAGGCATTTCCATTACCTTTCACAAACCTGTGGTCAGCAAATAATTGTACTCTATTAAACATATTGAAAGGCAGAGTGTCTTTGAATAAATAGAGAAGATGAGTCATACCTTGTCTTTAGCCTTGGTTTGGGTGGGTACAGGAATCGATGAATTCACTGCTCCTGTATGTGGTAGTGTGGTGTGATCAGGCACATTCACTGCTAATGCATTCAAGGCACTGAACAGGGAGCAGCCAAATCCCATAGAGTTATAACCATGGATAGTATGGAGGGCAGTCAAGTGTGATGCCATGCACGCCGCCAATATGAAATACATAAACAAATAAAGATAAAAAGAAAAATTGGGTAGAAATAAGATTAATGATATACTATGAAGCAAACTGATTAAGCTATTACTACTACAGGCAAAATAAATAGATACAGTTCATGTGCAGCAATAATGATCTACTATACTTGTGTTTTCTATTTAAAAAAAGCAAATAAGTATGTTTGATGTATGCATATTTGTATGTTAATGCATTACAGAGTAATATGAGACTGATCACAAGAAAGACCATTGAATTATGATATATTTATCTATGGATGACAACTATATTATTACCACCCCCCTCCCCCATCTTATTCCCCTTCTCTCTTTCTAGATTATTCTGTTTTGTAATTGAAAGGTCTGTAATCAATTGTTAGATGCCATTTGCTCATCAAGGTCATTGTTTCATGCACCAATCACAGCGGTTCTTTCATATCAGTAATTCATCACATACCTTTATGTTATGTAGGCCTGTGGGTGTTCACAAATATTTAAGTATGACTTAGAATTGCACTTAAATGCCGAATTGCATACGGTATAAAAGGCATGACCGCATTGGTCAGATCAAGAGGACGCGCTCTACTGCTTATTAATCAAGTACATTGTGAGTTGCATATCACACAACGCATCGTCATTTACGCATGATGTTAAGTCACGCACTTAATTCTTTATGAAACACCCCCTCTTTTATGTATTCAAATTAATTCAACGCTTATTACTCTCTCTTCTCTCTCTTTATTGTTCTGTATTCTCTGGTTTTCTTATTACATACAATTTTCTATACAATGATTAGTTTTATATCAAAGCAAGATTAAACAATGTTGAAGCATAAATGAACCTGATCAATAACACAATGGGAGGCCTTTAATAAACTACTATAATAATGTTGGCTAGTCTTGATACAGAACATATGAATGATTTAATACACGTCAACTTCCAGCTGTGGTAACGATCATAAAATTATTTTGAAAAACATCTTTAAATATGATGTACCAAGAGTCTGTATCTACAAGTGTCATGTGAATGTTTAAAATATACATTATTTGGTTTATAATACACATCCAAGGTCCCGTCTTACAAAGAGTTATGATTGATCCAATCAACCACAAATATGGAAAGCCAGCAACATCTAAAATGCATGTTTGTTCAAAATATTTTACAGATGTAATGTACATGTATAATAATACATTCATGTTTTCTAGAAAATTCAATATGCTTCTCTTTGTTTACAAAAAAAAACATCATGCAAATTTCCTGGAGAAAAAATTATGACAATGTTGGATTTCCATATAGTTTAAAGGCGACCGCACACCTTACGACTGGTCTGCGACCCGATTTTGGAACAAATCGCATTTTTCTCATTTTCTGAAGATGTGAATGGAACATATCATTTTATTTGAGGTTAAAATTAATTGAAATAATAATATTATAACCATTTTGAAAGATTGCAAGCCCTTATTTCAGAGTAAAGTCCAAATTGGTTTCAAATCGTAGCCAATCGTACGACTGCTATGACGTCATTACGACTAGATATTAAATTCGCTTTTATTCTAAGAAGGATGATAGCATAGTCACAAATTTGATCATAGGTATTCGTACGATGATTTAGAACATTACACAGTAAGATATTCCAAGTCTCAATATTAGCATCAAATTCTACTACATTTATTCTAAAATCGGGTCGGAGACCAGTCGTAAGGTGTGCGGTCGCCTTAAGATGACCAGATCAATCATATCTCTTTGTTGACGGGGCCCATACATGTATGCAACAAATGAGTCAATCTCTTTATCTACATAGGCCCGAATTCACAAAGGTGGACTAAAGTTATACCCGGGGTATAAAACGCGTCATTTGACGTCATTTTAATCCATGGACTAAAGTTAGCACCTAGGGGCTAACTTTTGCGATTCACAAAGGTCGACTAAAGTTATACCGGGGTATAAAACGCGTCATTTGACGTCACGACTTAGTCAGCTCTTTGGGGTGGACTAAATCGGTGGGTTAAAGTTAGTCCACTGTTTTAACCAATCAGAGAGCAGCATTTCGATTGCGGAAAAGTTTGCTGCAAGAAAAAAGTTTTTTGGACAGAGACGAGATTCGGTGTGATCGGCTTATCTAAAGCTTCATATTTCACGACTTCGACCGAGATTGTAAGTAAATTACATAATTTTTGGAGCTTAAATCATGACGGAGCCTTCAGTTCCATCTGTAACTATTATTGATAGCTTTAACTTTCCAAAAGGTATACTCGAAAACTTGAAATGGTATCTGAATCATTGTTATCGTCGCGTCTCTAAGCTGCTCAGTCCCAGCCATGTACTTTTGTGTGCGTTCATATCTATGAGCATTGCAGTGCGAGACGCAATTAGCGTACACTACACAGGCCAGGTAGTCGTGATTGAAAGGTCGATACTATTTGCTAGTTATGTCAGGCAGTGATTTTCGATTTCGTGTGATTTTCATGGAATTGTTGTTGTCTACGATACCCCTGCCACTCCTCCTGGCCCTGCCAACACAGCTACTGTGCATCTAATTTTGTCTGAGACTGAACGTCTGAAGCAAGGCCAAGGCAAGTCCAGGCATGCCAGGAGAGCAGCAATACAAATAAGTTTTTTTTAAACACTACAATACAGAGCCGGTCTAACTTAGACATTCTACTCTGGGCTGGCTTTTTCTTGGCTTGGATAGATGGTCAAGCTTTGAAGCTTACCTGGTAGCCATGTTAGAGTTAGTCCTACAACATCGTTGGAGTAAAAAAAATATTTTAATAAGGGTCAACTCTAAATTAAGGCTAAGCCCTGATTAAATTATTTTTTGAAAAAATATTTAATAAAGATTGGGTTCCACTCACCGCTGTTTACTCCAACAGCTATAAATGAGCTGATTTTACTTATACTAAAACTAAGTTTTACTGACCTTCGGCATTGCATTTGCGATCACTTATAGATTTACGGTGTCGTCAAAACATTAAAAAATAATGGAAATCCTAGGCCTAATTGATTATTTGAGTAGATCTAACTGAGGTCTAACTTTGAAAATTCTCTCTTTTGGGGGTTATTATAAACTCTACCCCACCCTCTTTGTTTCAAGTATTTTTTTTTCACAAGGAGTCCCAATGTTATATTCACATGATACCACAGACAAGTGCATTTGATCTTCAGTCCTCTACATTTGTAGTAGACCGATAAATAGGTTTATTTCTGTCAGGGATATGCTCCCCTGAGATTTCATGTGGCTCCGCAGCATCCCGTCCCACCAAAAAAAAATCAGAAACTGTTGAACGACTCCTCTGAAACAGCGGATTTTATCAATCTACATTTGTAGCTGCTTTATTATTTTTTTCTTTGATATACCTTGACATTGCAGTATGATTGATGAATAAATATTTTTTTCATTATTTTTTTTCTTCCATATCAGCAACAGACCATACATACTCTGCAGATTGTGCTCAATCAAGACAAAGCAAACATGGCTCACAATTTTGAACTGCTGTGCCGTCTTGCAAGAGAGTGAGGTATGCCTTATCAATTCATATTTAAAGGTCAAGTCCACCTCAGAAATATGTTGATTTCAATCAATAGAGAAAAATCAGACAAGCACAATGCTGAAAATTTCATCAAAATCGGATGTAAAATAAGAAAGTTATGACATTTTAAATTTTCGCTTATTTTTCACAAAATAGTTATATGAACGAGTCAGTTACATCCAAATGAGAGAGTTGATGATGTCACTCACTCACTATTTCTTTTGTTTTTTATTGTTTGAATTATACAATATTTCAATTTTTACGAATTTGACAATTAGGACCTCCTTGCCTGAACCACAAGATGTTAAAATATTGGAATTCCGCATGTTCAGGGAGGAATGAAACTTCATTTCACATGACAATGACGAGAAAATCAAAATATTTCATATTTCATATAATAAAATACAAAAGAAATAGTGAGTGAGTGATGTCATCAGTTCCCTCATTTGCATACCGACCGAGATGTGCATATAACTGTTTTGTGAAATGAAGTGAAACTTTAAAATGTCATAACTTTCTTATTTTACATCCGATTTTGATGAAATTTTCAGCGTTATGCTTGTTGGATTTTTCTCTTTTTATTCAAATCAAGTTTATGTTGGGGTGGACTTGTCCTTTAAAAAAAATTAAATGTCATTAAAATGGCCTTTTTTAATAAAATATTATTTCTGGGATTTGAATTCATCATGTAATTGTAATTTGTAAATGTATCATGTGACATGTATGTTACTTTTTCATTCTTGTCATAGTAATTGACAAAAAAGAAGAGGGGGGGGGGGACCTTACTTGTGTGTTATTAACATATATATTTGTCTACTGGTCACTAGGCTTGTTGATCTCCAATTAATCCTGACATTTTGTTGAATATTTATTTAAAAGAGAGAAAGAAAGCATTGTCAGTTTGATGAATGCCGGGGGGGGGGGGGGTAGAAAAAAAGGTTTAATGAGACTTTGATGAAGATTCATGAAAATATGTTATTCGAAAGTCACTCGCAAGCAATAACCTCTATTTGTGTAAACAAAGTTCCATAAAATTAGTGCCTTGCCTTCATTATTAAAGCCAATTGAAAGTGATTCAGTAAATCAGTTTTCATAGAAGCATCTCTATGACGTGCGTGGTTTGATCAATGATGATGATCAGCAGCAATTGGCAGGTTTTTTTTCTTCACTTTTACAAGTAGGTAAATAGAAAAGCTACTCATGTCAATTAGAATTTTTATCCTATCTTTTTTAAAGGATTTCTGTATAATCTTTCACATTTTGTTCCTCATTTTAAACACTTTTGAATTAAATGAAATTCAAAGAGTAAATTGCCCATTCATGGTGACTCTTAAACACAATCTTTTAACTTCCATGCAGATTCAGCAACACATAGAAAGACCACAGCATGGATTAAGAGACAGGAAGAATCCATTTGAATACTATGAGGATGAACCTCTCAGAGTGGGGTACCAACAGAGAGAACCACACATTGCCTGTCATGTTACAGGTTTTGACAGGACTTTGTTTTATGTCATTGGTGAGTTTTCATGTGCGAACTATAAAGCAGAGGGTAATTGGGGGGGGGGGGTCAAATTATGTTCTATGAAAGTGATTTTCCAGGCCAAAAATGATGAGATTTTGATAAAGAACGATTCGACTAGCAAAAACCATCAATATTGGATGGAGAATCATGAATTGATTCAGTTTTAAAGTTTTACATAACTTGGGGGAAACAGTTCTGTGTATCTCATATGCAATATTCATATCCCCACTTGTTCTCTAGTGATCTGAAATCATAATCATTATTTTTTTTCCTCCAGGAATGTAAAAATGGAGTTGACTGCTGATTATATATTTAAGATAGTTATTGCGAGTTCAGAATAATGTAAGGATCAAGGATTGGAAGTATCTAGTCATGAAAATTAAGTTTTATGTTTTGCTTAGCATGCAGATTTTCCATTGAGTAATTGTCGCCAGAGCAAATATCATGGAACCCTTGTACATTCATGTGTGGAAAATGTGTGGATGTGACATCATCAGGCTATTTCTTGCATATTCATGAAAACATGCACATGTTTCACAGAAATAATTAATGCAAAACCTAATATTCATTATTAATCATCCAAATTGTATGATTTTTGTTTCTGCTTTCAGCCAGGAGTACTAGTAATCCCTTACAGGGGAGGGGGAGTGTTGGGGGTATTTCACAGAAAGGTTTTTGTAGGAATGAAACATGTAACCCTTTGGGTTGGAAATAGGTGGGGATTTTATTTTTCTCTCATTTTTTACAATGTAGCAACATTTTTTAATACAAATATGTCATATTCAAGTGGGAAATTATCATGAAGGATGATTTATAACCACCCAAAAAGAAATATTGGTATGTCATTTCAGCTTAACAGAGATATTCTCCATTTTGCATGGATTGTTATTGCAGTAGAGTTTTTTTTTAATGAATCGAAGAAAAATCTCTTTAAGCAGTTCCAGTGCATCATAAAAATCAGGTCATAACAGAAGCACAATGTTTGCAAACGTAAATGGTAAAGTATCAATTGGCTTTCATATCAATAAACCAATTACATAACATCACTTATCATTCGATAATTAAAGGTACCTTTGAGAAGATGCAAGCAGACGAAGCAACTATATCACAGTCATCCGTGTGCAGAATCATCAAAGATTTTTCTGAGGCAATAGCAAGGAGTAACAGTCAATGCAGATTCCGATGACGAGAAATTCAAACCACCCAGCGACAATTTGATGATTGCTACAGGTTTCCAAGAGTCATAGGTGCTATCGATTGGGGCCAATCCAGGCCATGTCTGCATCAGGAGTCCTGATGGGGAACAAGCCCTGTACTTAGCAGGAAGAACAGGTCTTCTGTAAATGTATAGGTTTGTATACTCACTCAGTTTTTAATGTGATATTCTCTGTATTCAACACCTACTAGAGGTATGTGATAATGAAGAAAAATATATTGGCCCCTACTACATACTGTCTTTTATCAAGTTTCAATCTTGTTGTTGGTCAAATTTTCTTGTAATTTTATACTCTTAATATGTGAAATAAGACAATTTTAAAGATTTCACTGAAGAAAAAAATATAGATAATCTGCTAACTTTCCTATTGCAGGAAAAATGAAAAATAGAAGAAAAAAAAATGCATTTTGCTTATTCAGGTAAAGGAGGTATTAATTGCTTGATCAATGAAGATATATTTGCAGAAAGAATACCGAAGAGCAAATTTTCTAATATTCATTTTGTTTTTATCCTTATTGCAGGTATCCGTTGCTCCCCTCTTTGATGAATTCCTGCCTGCATTCTGTTGTCAATAGAAAAGGACGGTGTGCTACGGGTATAAGCATTCCATTGGATTATCTGTGCATGAAAGTGGACACTTGTGATAAAAAATGGTAGCTTGGTTGTAGTGGCGTACCTAGGATTTTCCACAGGGAGGGCAAAACCGTTCGGCCGAAAAATTTTACAAGTTAAAAAAAAAAGGTCTTCAATCACAAATAAAGGATTTCGTACCAGAAAAAAAATTGACAAGCAAAAAAAAAAGGTGTTCAAGCTCGTCAGGGGGGCAGGTATACGTCCTTTGCATGGGTTGTGGCTCGTCAGGGGGGGGGGGCAGAGTGCCCCCCCCCCCCGTAGGTACGCTAGTGCTTGGTTGATAGGATGTATTCATGCATTCCAATTTATCATTAGTGATCAAATGACCATCTTGCTTTTTAAAAACCCAAGTTCACAACATTTTTCTTGTTTGATAAAAGGTTTGGGACGTGAATTCCAGGATATAAATGACACATATGATGGGCTAATGTATAAGCAGGGACATGAGAGTTATAAGCAACATTTTTTTCATGCTTAATTAAGTTTGGCATGAGATGGACTTGGTCTTTCTTATGATTCAAGTCTATTTTATACCAATTTTGTTTTAATCAACAATAAATGTTTTAAGTCTCATGATTTCAATTTCAAAACCTCTTTGTTAATTAAATATTCATTTTTCCTTAGCATTTGCATCTTCTTAATTTATCAAATTTAAATTATAAGACATCATTATTGCTGAATATCCTTTTTTTCACCTATTTTCATAGGCCCTAAGATACATTTCTGTAGTAAGCACTATAAATACATTGCAAGCTATTATCATTTGTTTGATATTACTATTTTATAGAATCATCTTTTAATTTCTTTCAGAAAGATATTTGACAAATTACTTGTGATATCCATGCTTTAGCTGTAGAGTTTAAAATCTTCATTAAACTTTATTTAATCCGTTGTTTATCTATTTTCATTCAGAGTTTCTGAAAACGTAAACATATCATTTATATCATTATGTAAAGAATTTCAATCTACCTTAAAAAGTAATGCACTAAATAAACTGCTCTGTCTACTACACATGTACATATAAGTTTTGATTTTAAAGGTCAAGTCCTCCCCAGAAAAAAAAATCGATTTGAATTAATAGAAAAAAAAATCAACCGAGCATAATGCTGAGAATTTCATCAAAATCCGCGTCGGTTGTAAAATAGGAACGTTATGAAATTTTCAAGTTTGGCTTATTTTTCACAACACAGTTATATGCACAGATCAGTGACATGCAAATGAGACAGTCAATGATGTCCACATGTTCGGGGGGGGGGGGGGGACGACTAATCTTGGTTTCACTTGACAATGAAGGGAAAATTTGAATATTTCATCTCGTAGAATTAAAAGAAATAGTTTGCATGCCGACTGGGATGTACATATAAGTTTGTAGTCAAGCAAAACTTTAAAAATGTCATAACTTAATATCTTTACATCAGATTTTGATGAAATTTTCAGTGTTACGCTCGTTGTGTTTTTCTCTTTTTATTCAAATCAACTTTGTGGGGGTGGACTTGTCCTTTTATATCGTTTTCAAGTAATTGTGTCAGGAGAAAACAAAAATGAAATTCTTTTATCAATTCTGTCCATATGCTGCATGGTTCATCGTTCTTGCAGGAGGCAAAAAATAAATTTATATAAGAAAGTCTTATTTTATTTACTTTCAGATAAAAATTGTGCTAAGGAGAGATTAAGGTTATGTGTAAGACAGGGGTGGTGGTAATGGTATGTTGGTTAAGGTTGTGTATGAAGAAAGTCAAGTGATTGCTTGCTTGTGCAGGAGGATATACTTCAAGAAACTTGTTGTAAGGCATAATGCAAAATTATTTATAATAGAACTTAATTGAGAGAAAAGTATTTGGCACGTTAAGATGCACAATAATGTACATGTGATTGAAGCAAATGAGAAATGAAAGGAGTAAAGGTAGCTACATGTGTCACTGAGAGAATTGCCTGTGGTGTTATATTTATAGCATAAATCTTTGTTTAAAAGTTATTTTATTTTAGGAAATTTAGTCCCTTCAGTTTGAAAGTATAGAGGGCGGACCATGGACCACTGACCATGGAAAAAAGTCCCCCCCCCCCAAAAAAAAAAAAAAAAAAAAAAAAATATTACCAAGAAAAGAAAGAAAGGTGAAACACATTATTTTCTGAATATTATGTCAAATCTATCACAAAATTGGATATTTGATTATTTTGATATTACAATTTTGAATATTTTTCCTTGCTCGCAAGTTTTTATTTTACCTGATATGCCATATTTAGCCCACTGATATTTCCCCAATTTCAAATATATTATTGTGATTGGGTGGAATACCCTTTACACTTATCCAGGATTGATAAGTCTTTATTTTTCTGATAAGGAAATTGTGTTTCCTTTAAGGAAAAAAATACTGCAAGCATGGTGAATAGCTTGACCCCCCCCCCCCCCCTCCAAAGCAAACTGGAGTATATAGGTTAAGGTTGGGAATAATGCGATTGCAAGAGTGACCAGTGAGTGTGGAGGAGCTACTAATGAGTATCTCAGCTCCTTTTAGAGATGTTGGTAGAACTGACGTATAGAATAGGGAGGGGGGGGGGCTTGGGGCTCTTGCCCCCCCCCCCCAAAAAAAAAAAATCACGACCAAGAAAAAGATAAAAGAAATGAGGGTGAAATAGAATATTTTTTGATATTATGTGAAAATCTAACACAAACTAGGATTTTAATGTCAATTTAAAAGAAATTTTGCTCGCTTAATTTTTTTTTTTAAATCAATTTATCGAGATACACCATATAAAAAGACAAGAATAAATAAATGAATTGAAAATATTACTTCGAATGGGAAAGCTAAAGTCAATTCTGAGGGAAAGGAAAAGAGGCACGCTTGTGGACGCGAGATCAGATCAAGGTCATGTCGCTTCACCCCACGCGACGCTGGCCCCACCATTTACCAAGTACATAACCCAAACAAAGATTCAATTCCATATTTCCATTTTCTATCAAAGCTAGCTCCGGGCAAAGTTCCACCGGACTTCGATAAGGTAGGTAGGATTATACAATCAGATTGGTTATGATTTAATTAAAACAAATGTGCACTTGATCTAGATGTAATTGGCGTGTAACGTTATATTTATTTTTCCGTAGATCTAAGTAACTTCCTCAGGCCTAAAACGCAGTTAAGTTACGGCACGCTATTATAGGCCTAGATCCACGTCTAACTGCACTGTAATACGATGGCGATCGATCTGGACTTCATATTAGACCAAAAAGGCAAAAAAAAAAAAAACTTTGGTCTCTGTCATTGTTCCGCTGGACTCCGTTGCCTCCACTAACCAATTGAGAAATAAGAAATTGAAAAAAAAATGTGTAAAACCCCCTCGAAAAAGCCGGCTGCTGCAGCTGTCTAAAAAAGGTTAAAACTTCTTCACGTTGCAGTGCACCTACCGCACGGTATACCGTACATTGACGGAGTTTGAACTTCTCCATACGGTACGATGCTGCAGGCGCAGTCGAGCTAGCTCGCACGCAGGCAGCGCTAACGTTAGTCCGAACCTAAGTTGGTAAATATTAACAAATAAGTAGGCCTAATGACAATGTTCGTTGTCAACACCTCATTGCTAAGAAATTCAAGTTCATGCTGCTGATACATGATTTTGGGGTTGAGTTCTGCTTCCTAACTCATGTGATGCAATGGCGACATTTCATATGGCCCTAGCAGACGAAACTCTCAAATACGGCACTGAGCATGCTCAGTACTGCTTTATTACACTGAGCATGCTCAGTGCAGTGTTATAATAGTATGCTAGCTTCAGTCCATGATTTAATCCATGGACTAAAGTTATCACCGGGGTATAACTCAGCCGTGGGTTAAATTTAGCACCGGGTGCTAAAGTTAGTCCATGGATTAGTTAGTCCATCGTTTGTGAATAGCGCGGTGGACTAACTTTATACCCCGGTATTAGTTAACCCCCGACTAAATTTAACCCCGGTATAACTTTAGTCGACCTTTGTGAATTCGGGCCATAGAGATTGTAATATTGTTTTTTTTTACTTGATATACACATATATCAAAATCAGCCTGCAATGCACACATAAGATTTTCTTACATCTAACATGCATAAATCTGATCTGACAATCATCTGTTCATGTACATAAAGGTATATGGACAAATACCCACATAGACTAAGTTAATAAATCATTAGCATAAGTAAATTGTAGAATTATTACTATTTCTAGTATTACAAGCAAAACCAGTCCCAATCATTGGTTGTGCATCTACAGTTTTAATATCATTGTGACTGTCCATATTCCACTAATGCCATGGCACAGAAGAAAAAAGAAAAGAAGAAAAAAAAATCAAGAATAAAAAAATAATAAGTTTCGAATAAGTTGTTAATAGTCAACTGAGAGAAAAAAAAACATGGCTCAAATGTGATTACAAATGTGATTTCAAATGTGATTACAAATGTGATTTCAAATGTGATTTCAATTGTACTATTGATGGTACAAAAGCATGGACTATACAGACCTCTCATATTATTGCACTTCATTCAAGCCTTGAGGTCGGTTTTAAGACCAAAAATTAATGCTTCAAGTTGCAGCACATGATTACATCATTACAATGTCCATATTCATTGCACTTTTCAGAACTATGCTTGTTTAAGATTTTAATGGTTGGAATGTTCATGTCAAGTGTTATTTTAATTTCTTTGAAAAGCTAATCTCAACGAATCATGTAGTGGGTGCAGGGCTAAAAAGCCACAATAAGTTGGACAATATTGATTTTGAAATTTTAATCAAGGTTTCAAGTAGATCCTAAGCATTAAAAGGATATTTAGAAAACTGGTCAAAATTAATCAAAATTTACCCAGGTAGTGGATTTATTTGTAAAGCATAAATTTCAGTTTGAACTTAGAAGAACATTTAAAGTTTGTGGTTCACTGAAGCAGCACAATACATGTATGCTATGTAAATTGCATGAAACTTCCAAAACTCTGAAAAGAAATGGTCTCAAAGAAATTCTTGTATCTTCTTTTAGAGTTAAAATTTATGAGAGTAGAGTTACTACTTCTGGGGTCCACTTCATTAAGACTTACAACTATCGTGTTAACTTATTGTAACTACCATTGAAACATTGATTGTCATTGGCTACTGAGCCTTTTTACCATGGTAGTTGCCATAATGGCAAAGTTACCATAGTTTATTTTTTAAGAACAAGCCCAAAATATACAAATATGTGTAATTTTTTGGGAGAGAACATTACTAGTTAGGCTAGAAACAGAGAGCCTGGCCTTGACAACTGTTGGCTTTGAGTCATAGACCTAATTATGGAGAAGTAGCTACTAATTGATAATTCACAAAAACAAATAGTTTCTTGCTTGAAATATACATTATCAGATTGGTGTAAAGGATTCCTATGCATCCCATTGAGATATACAGTCTATTCATTTCTTCTTATTCCTCTGTTTGGCTTTCTTTATAATATCCCCACAGAGTTGAATCACAAATACTATGAGAGCAATAAAACATGCAATGCCAAATAAAATTGGTCTACTTAATATGAATATTCATGAGATGGGTGTGGTCCAAATAAAATCAACCAATCCAGTGAGTATAATAAAATTAACCATCAAGTGAAAGGGGGGGGGGGAGAAACAAAACAGGATAATGACAGAAAAACTTATCAGGAGTGTTTCAACAGTCCAAAAGAAAAACCATAACATGCAACCTGAACCCAGGTTAGATTTCAACTCGGGAATAAAGTTGTGCTTTAACTTTTGAAAGCAAATTGTGACAAAAAAACATGACTAGGTCAACTTTTTAACTCAATGGGACTCTTCAATCATTCATAACACTGAAAAATGACTAAAATAGTTTCTTCTCCATTAAAGCATGATAATAGAGCAAATTTATGATACATACAAGGAATAAATGTATGATTCAGCATTAAGATAAATCAAGTTGATGAACTGAGGACTAAGGGCCATTTAATAAAGCTGACTGTAAATTACTTATTACCGGTGACCTGTGCTAAGAAATGTAGATGAATAGCCCCTAAGAACAAACCACAGTGATATATGACTAATTTATACCATCCAGGTAGGTTTTCATAAAGCTGTTAAACTTTACACATGAGTGAAACATGTTCTTAGATGATAAATGAGTTAGATAGGGATATATTACTAAGCACAACAGTCTCTAATCATAAGGGCTACTAAAGTCATTTGAAAATTTCTAAAACCTTTCTATTGAAACACCAACCTCATGTTTTGTAAAAATACAGTAAAATTATGGAACAGTTTTGAGTACCTATGCGTTTAAAAAAAAAATTTTATTCACCTCAATATGATGAGGACTTTGTACAATTAAAGGAGAATGAAACCCTTGAAACCAGCTGAATCCATATCAAATAGAATAATCAAAGAAACATATTGTTGAAAGTTTGAGGAAGATTGAATGAATAATAAGAAAGTTATGAGCATTTGAATATTGAGATCACTAATGCCATGTAGATCCTCCCATTGGCAATGCGACCAAGATCTGTGATGTCACACACGTACAACTCCCTCATTACTTTAGTACTTATTTCACTTATATTCTCACTTTTATAGAGTCTATCACAAGGTGAGGTGTTCTCTTTATGAGAGGACAAGTACAGAGGTTTCACAACATTATATCATTGATGAATCGTTTGGCATATGATTAGAATGAGCAAAAAGATATGTTTTTGGGTATATTTTCAGTGTCCAAAAGGGGAGAGTTGTTCATCTGTGACATCATAGATCTTGGTCGCATTGCCAATGGGAGGATCTCCATAGCATTAGTGATCTCGACATTCAAATGCTCATAACTCTTCTATTGCTAGTCCTATTTTACTCAAACTTTTGTTGATCTTATTCTTTGATTTTTCTGCTTTCACAAAAGCTAACTTGCTCCAAGAGTTTCATTCTCCTTTAAATTGCTCATAATATCAGTTACTTGTTCACTGCAAACTTCTTACTGTTTTTATTACACCATGATAACTACATTAAAATGTAGCAAAGAATAAGTAGAAAGTATTTTCCATGTGGGTGTTTGTGAAAGTTTTCATATTACAAAGGACTGATGATCTATTATGGAAATGAATAAACCACTATCAAAGTTTATAAAATGATAACGGTTTCATTTCAACTTACACAGCAAGAATTCTAATCTAATAAGATCAAATATCAGTTTCAGCTTATGAATATAAAAAAGATTGAGAATGATAATAAGCACCAAATAATGGTTTTCCAAATGTCCTAATCAACCTTACTTTGAGATCATATTGACCGAATTCAAATAAAAATGAACAAATTATGGTCGGTTACCTATATCACATTATTTAAACGTACAAGAAATTTTGATCATGCACATTAACTTACGATGTGGAAATGCAATTAAATTTAGATTTTATCACACAAAATACACTGGACTTGTGTTATTGAGGTAAGAAACTAAGAATGTACCTCTGTAGGAATAAAAGGAATGAGGAAAACGTGACGGATTAAGATCAAAAGAAGAAGAAGAATGATAAGAAGGAGAATACAGAGAAGAATAGTGACAGTTATTAGGCAAAGTCATGGATAAATAGAAGAAGAGTGACTCCTAAAAAGACAAAATAATAATACTATTATTTTGAAGTTATATTTTATTTTCATATCAATAATGCCAAGTCATTTTTTTCCTTTGCTGTCATTAATAAGCTGGTTTCCCTAATTTGACTTCCAGTTGTACATGAGACTTACCTGATATCAGGTGAGGGAGCCCTTGAACTATTGCTGCTACTCTCGCTATCTATTAAAAAAAGGTGAATATTGGAATTAAAGTGATTCAATATTAGTTACAATGTAATCCTGAATTACGCACAATATTTTAATTACTTTGGACTGATGCAAATTCTTTATTACAGCTATAATTATCAAAGTCATCATTATCATTGATTACTAATATTATCATTAATATGTTGACAACAGCTATTATTATAATCACTTTACTTATTATCATTTGAATCAATAATATCATTTTTTCTCACCTCTATTAGGATGATTAAAAAGGCCATCTAATTCTAGATCTTCTCCCTCTCTATCTTTCATCATATGTTGTAGTAATGTCTGTTGTACAAAGCTATTCTGTTCTTCTTGATGTAACTTTGCTGTCAACTCTTTGACTTGAGACTCCTTCTGTGCAGCACTCAAACCCTGTAATCAATTCAAATCATTCAACTCAAAATAAAAGAAGGGCTTTTCATCAAATGGAAACAACCTCAACTAAACCAACAGGTGTACAATTACCAAATAATGTTATCCATTTAATTAACCCACCCCTATCTGATAAAT
The DNA here is from genome assembly GCF_037042905.1 of Lytechinus pictus. Lineage (NCBI taxonomy): Eukaryota > Metazoa > Echinodermata > Echinoidea > Temnopleuroida > Toxopneustidae > Lytechinus > Lytechinus pictus. Next base: position 796,326 of record NC_087250.1, read on the forward strand.
CCATAGACACTGTAAAAAAATTTGTTTTTACCTCACTCCATTTAACAATTGAATTCATTCCTTGTAATCTTATGTAACTACATTCTTGAAATTTTACTTGACATCCTAACTGTATAAATACCAATGACTCTGTTTATAATTTTCAGGCTGATGATGAGGTGCGACACCTCGAAACATGTTCCGTTTATTAGAATGTTATGTTCTATTCTTTATTTTTGTCTTCAATTCAATGGAATCCTTCGTAATGGTTGTGCATTGTTACCATGGTAGTTACCATTGATAGTAAAGATAACATAATGATAACTTTCATACAATGGTACAAAGCATGTGAGAGAGTTATAACATTCTACTACCAGACCAAGAATATATCACAGACCTCACATCAATAATATTCAAATAATGACCTCTTTGACCTTGTGACCCCAGGGGGGCGTTTCATGAAAGGACTTGTCGGACGTTGTCGGACGTTTTATCCGACAAGTCCCATTTTATCCGACAGTTACCATAGTAACAGTACCTCTCAGCCAATCAACATCAGAGAAAGATGTCAGATCTGACAACTTGTCGGATGAAAATGTTGATGAAACGCTCCCCAGATCTACTCAGATCATATCCCCTAATACATGAGCTAAGTTTGAATGATTTATCACTCAAAGGTGCCTTTTTTTTAATAATTATCGCAAGAAAAAGATATTTCCAGGAGTATGAAATTTTAACTTTGACTTCATGACCACAAAGGAGAGATAAATGGGAACGCCTGAATGGCAACCAAATCTATTTGAAATGGAGAAAAAAATATATATGATTCTAAAATAGGAGCATGGCATACTCACCTTGCTGATAGCTAGGTTAATGAAATGCTCCAGCATGTATTTAGCCTCTCTCAAGGAGCATTGTTCAACTACAGCAGCTGCATCAACAGCATCTATCTCCTCCTGTAAGGAAAAAGGAATTAAAAGCCTGGGATTGAGTCTAATATTGTGAAATACACAAATACAAATCTGGCGCAAATATTCACTACTGAATGATACGCGCCGTAAAAGTTACAAACAACAATAAACAAATCAACCAGAGAGCTAATTTCACTGAAGAATTCAATCAATTACAAAACCTGTTACAAGGCCCTTGACAACCTGTTAAGAACTTATACCCCTTTTATAAACCCAATAAAACCTATCCTCCAATTAGCCGCCTAAGAGTAATGCGGATAATTCAATAAAAATTGCGTTCACAAACTCCGAAAATTATCCGCATTATTTTTACGAGCGCCCGTCCTGAAAAAGGCGGATAATCGTCATGACAACTGGACACGCCCCCTCCGATGCGGTTGTGTTGGAAAAGGGTGACCTTGTGACCGCACCATGGCAATTATCCGCATTATTTGGAAATACGTTCATAAACTCAAAATCTTGTCCCGATGCCGCTATTATGCGGATAATAGCAGCATCAGAATAATGCGGATAACTCTTGTCCTCCTCTGATTTTACGACCAAATTATGTTGCTATTAGCCGCATAATTGGGTTTTATTGGGTTTATGAAAGGGGTATTATTGTCTTGACAATCCAGTGTGCTCCTCTTTAGTTACACAAGGACATTTTGCAAAAGATAAAAAAAATTGACATTAATGGATTGCCATAGTTGAGGTTAATCAGATCAGTCATATAACCCTTTGTAAAACGGTGAAATGCTCTTTGATTGGTCAAAAATCTACTTCTGACTAAATCAATTATGATACTAATCCATTTTTATATTGCGCATATCACTATGCGCAAAGGCTACGCAATGGGCCGTATGCATAAAAACAAGCAATTGCTTGTGCTAGCCTTTTGCTTGAATCGGTATGCACACAATCAAGCAATTGCTTATAAGCAAAAGCTTTTGCTTACAAGCACAAACAATTGCATACCACTCGTAAGCAAATGCTTACCAAACAAGCAATTGCTTAAAACCGTATGCATAAAACAAACCTTTTACTTGTCTTGATAAGCAATTGCTTGCTTTACGGCAATTTTTGTCCATCGATCTACACAGAAACCCCCCTGATGCTCTGCGCTGTTTTCCCCCTATTTGCGTAATAAAAAAATACAGCTGCCAGGTCGGGCACGAAGCGTCGTCGTCCTACTGTGCGATGTTCGCACAACCGTAACGATCCTTTGTCCAACACATAAGCAATTGCTTAGGCAGTGCAAGCAAAAGGTTTCAGCACAAGCAAAAGCTTGTGCATACGAATTTAAGCAATTGCTTGAACTTGCCCTTTTGCTTGACCAGCTCTTGCTTTTGCTTAAAGCATTTGCTTATAAGCAATTGCTTGTCTTTATGCATACGGCCCAATGTCTCCGTCAGGCAAACTAGCTAGAAATGCTGCAAATATGTAACCTGCTACAGATTACCAAAGTGATGACGTCACAATTTTTTTTTTTGGCATTTCGGCATGTTTGATACCTTATTCTGGTAGAGCATGATGATAGGCCCCCACTTCCAAAATTTGGTGAGAATCGGTCCAAGGGGGCCTGAGATACATGTATGGCATCATGAATACATAATTAGCCCCATTGAAGTCAATGTATCATTGGCCTTGTTCCTAACTTTTAGAACCAGGCCAATAATGCATTGACTTCAATGGGGCTAATTATGTATTCATGAGGTCATATCTTTGGGCCCCGCGGACCGATTCCCACCATATTTGGGTTGTGGGAGTTTTTCATCATGCTCTACCAGAATATGGTATAAAAAATGCTGAAAAGCAAAAAGTGAAAATTAATGATGTCACACTTCGGTACTCTATTTGTATCTAGATTTGGACTTGTCAAATCATCATAATGAAAATGGAAATTTTTCTAACCAATATGAAATTAATATGCCATAATATTCTACCATAAAGATGTAAAATAATTGGTCAATGGTAAATAATGCATATATTGACTGAGTAGTGATTAAACATGAACATTTAGATAATGAGGAAAACAATAAATGAAAGAATATTTAATACGATTAAGAAACAGCAAAATAATGCAGTAAGCAAAATTTACAAGGTACATTTTATCAATACATAGAGTTCAATGTACAGGACTGAAATCCAAGGACAAGACCAGGCTAAATGATTACATCACTATAAATACTTTTCCATGAAAAAAAAATAGTCATCTATTGACATATTGTTGCCTTATGAAATATTTCCCGGTCTCATTCAAGGAGCTTCCTCCAAGGCCAAGGCCAGGGCCTAAGACCAAGGCCAAGGCCAGCGCCTAAGACCAAGTCTCACTATTGTTCTCAAGACTGGTGTCAATGAGGACTATGCTTGTAGAGTGTAAAACATACATACAATATTTACTATACATATGTACATATTATGTAAAAATAAGGACTATAAGCTCAAGGTGATATCAATTCAAACAGAAGATGATTTTCCTTCTTTCCTGAATTGATAAAGATATTAAGAGATTTGTGAGTTATCCACTGACACACATAGTAAAACTGAAAAAAATGATCACAAGTCTCGGGAGTCTAAAGAAAAGCTGGGACAACTTATTTCAATCAAACAGAGAAAAGAAATGTACATTAATATACAACAACAAAAGACAATGAATCTGTTGACAAATGTTTACATACCCATGAACCATCCTTTGTTATGAAGCAAAAACAAGGAATAAATAACTTTATGACCATATCAGAACTTTATTATTGGGCAATTGAAAAGCTGTTAAATATATATGTGTAACATGGTAAATGCAGTTTGACCTCCATTCCACAATGAGTAAAACTGCTGTAAGACCATTTAACTTGCTTGATCTTTCTTAATGAACTTCCAATAATCTCTTAGGTCTCATATGATTCCTAACCAATATTTTAATGGTCTTCGTGGTCTCCATGGGCTCCAAAACTTTTTGAAATAGTTCAAAATAGTCTTTCAGCTGACTTGCAGGATATAGTCTTTCAGTGGTCTTTCAGCATTCATTGATTCATTGACTTTCAAAGGTCTCATCTTTAGACCGTCTCAGTTTATTTGTTTGTGTTTTTTTTTCGGAGGGGGGAATCACTGTAGGACTAGTCTAAGTTCAGAAAGACATGAAGGAAAGTACATGTATCTGTTTGTATTTCAAAATTCTTTCAGGCGATTTTTTGAGCCATTCGACAAAGACCACAAATTTCAGTGATCTTGGAGAGATCTGAACTTCAGACCTTGCCAATTCGTGGTCTTTCATTGTCATTTAAAGGTTCCCCATTCTATATGAAATGGGAAACTTAGTATATATGTATCGTGTTTAATAAGTATCAGTCTAAATGTATCTATTAATTCATCTATCCATTCATCCATCCATTCATTCCTTCCTTCATCCATGGTGCCATGATTCAATCAATTCCTGCTATATCTGAATGTTTTGAAGAAAAAAAAGAGACTGCAACTACACTGTACCCAAAGGGACTTTCCCCATTTGACATGGAATTGTGCTTATTTATAGAAAATAACCTTCAAATTGTCATGAAAAAAAAAATCACATAATAAATTTGGACTGAAGATCATATCACATGAGCAAATATGTCAACCCCCCCCCCCCCTCTCTCTCTCTCTCTCTCCTTACTGTCTATCTTACCTTTCCCTCCATGACTTCCATGATCCCACTTTGACATTCTGTAATCTGTTCCTGTACGTACTCTATGTTATCATTTAATCCATCTATCTGTTCACCTAAATCTTTTAGGATACTAGGATCATTGTTGCCTGTCTTCAAAGCTTCATCTCTCTTAGTCAGGTACTTCTCAACCTTCTTGCTTAGTTTGTGTCTGTGATGGATAAACCGTTCCATATCTCGTTCCATGAAGGACAGTGTTTGCCGTCTTGCTATGATATCTGTGATCTACAAAGAAAACACAACTTATAATTCAATTCAATTTCCATATCACGTACCTCTCTTGTACATGTACAGTCGTTTCCTCTCTTGTACATGTACAGTCGTTTCCATGACCTTAGTGAAAAATACATCTGAGCTTCAAACCTTAGGTTAACATAATCCTTAAAAGTGATTCTGAATCACAAACTTTATCACAACACCCACTCTCACATTATATTTTTCTAAAACCTACAATTATTAACTTCTTTTATGCTGAATTTCACTTAGTAGCAGATTTCTTCTGTTCCAAAAGATTCAATATTCAATATTGGGATGGTTACCTGGGTCCCGTAACACAAAGGATAGTACTTAATCGCATGCTTGATTTTCATGATTGATTTTACAATGTAGTCAATGAAATCAATCGCTAAAAAATATTCTACGATCATTGCTAAACTTGGTGTTTTTTACGGGCCCCTGGTTACTGTTTTGTGAAATCAAGCAAACTTTAAAATGGCATTATGTATCTTTAATTTTAAAAATCCACATGCTCTTTTGATATTTGTTTTGAGATTTGACCTTCAATTAATTTGTGTTTGAGTTTTACAAATAATATGTCACAGCCACGTTGTGCAGCAGCAGCTCAAGACCCAAGCACCCCTGGCCATTATAAATTCAACCAAAATATATTTCTTTTTTTTATTGTAAAGGAGTATGCATCAAGATGTAGTGTGGTAGGTCCATACTGGTCCAAACTGTTCACATCGGACCAGTAGATACCCAGTTTATCAATTTTGTTATTTTTACGGGTCCGAACCTTAAATTTACTGGTCCCCAAAATAGAGAAAAACCTATAAAAAAAGGACCAAGTTTATTTTGCTGTCTTTTATTCCCCCCCCCCTAAAAGAAAAAAAAAATACAATGAAACAGAGAGCCATTTTAAATATGCCAGAGCCATTTTCATAATTTACCAAAAGAGGAGAAAATATTTGTATCAGTTTTTCCGGCTAATTCTGAAAAGTTACTTGCCCGACAGCAATTTTTACTGGTTTGGGACTGTCGGACCAGTGCCTAGTGCGGTAGCGGATTCACTGTCTTCTAGAGCTCACTGAGTATGGTACCTCTATTAGAGCTAACTCCATTCTCTATCATGGAATGTGAAAGCAATAGAAGGTATTTTCAGTTAGAACATACAAAATATGTTCATGATCTGATAAATACAAGAAAGGTCCTAGGAAGGTTTGACTTGGAAGAAAGTATTGTGGAAGTGGTAAAGAGAAGTGTGTTGAGATGGATGGGTCATGTGTTGGGGAGGGTAGATGATGACCCTGTGAAAAGAGCTTATGGTCAGGAAGTGGATGGCATTAAAGGTATGGCAAGACCAAATATTACATGGAAAGATGTGGTAAAGAAGGAAAGTAATATGGTAGGTCTGAATGAGAAGGATGGTCAAGACAGAAATAAGAGGAGTGTGATTATGGCATGAGAGTCAGCAAAACCTTTATAAGAATGGACATGGTAGCTGAAATAAATACCTTTCTCTCCATCACATTCCACTTCTGTTTGGCCGTTTTTGATGAGTATTCACTTGTTCCTTTCCTCTCATGTTTGGCAGGTCGGCCGGTGTCAACCTTCGCCTTTCCTCTCCTGCTAAGTGACCTTTGACCTCCTGTAGCTGTCTCTGTTTGGACTGTAGAGGGCTTCTTCACAGGCCTAGACACTCTTCCAGCGACCTTGTCCGACATTGGTTTCTGATTCTTACGCAGCATCTCAAGCTGAAATGATAGAGGGTAATAATAAGGGCATGTCCATTCTCCTTGATAGCAAGTTTCTAAATTACACCGCAGAAAGGACATAGGATGTACATGTAGGGCACAAGAATTTCCAAAGGCCAATGCATTGAGGCCATGTAGTCAATAGAGCATTCCATGTATTCTAGGGATAGTGATTTTCCGTTTAAAAAAATTGCCTTTTCCGTTTCAGAAAATCTCAAATTCCGTTTCAGCATGTCAGAAAACGGAAATTCCATTTCCCCATAGACTTTGTATACACGGAAAAGTGACAATTCCGTTTACACATTGAAAAGCAATATCACAACACTCGCGCTGGTCAAAATTTGTATCTGCCTCTGTACCAAAAACGCAATAGAATCCGTTCTAATCGGATCTATGCGGATACACAAAGTATTTTGACAAACACATTTTAAAAGAATACAACCTCACCTTTCACATTATTAGCATTATTTTACAGTTAAATGAAATTTCATCGATAATTTTGGGGCTTTTTGGACATCGTTATCCGCAGTCAACGACTTTCGCCAATCCGCCATTTTGGATTTTTTAAGACCTCAATATCGTGCTGTTACATCTTCGAATGTAGAGGGCAACAACACACGACCCTGTTGATCGACCGATGTATGCATGTAAAGCCCAACCCGGCGCCCACCCGGCCGGCCGGGTACGGGCGCGGGGTACGATTGAGTGTGATGATATCGAGTGCAGTCACGATGTGTGAATTGTCATGATTGTAGCGCCGTGAGATCATGTTTTCTGGGGTTTTGTGGCCATTTGATATTCATATTTTGTTGAAATTTTGGAAGAATTTCTGTTGCTGTTCTGTGTATTTTGAGGAAAAATACGTTTTCCTTGATTGATATTGATATTCCTTGATATTTTAATTAAAAAAAGTGGAAATGTTTTGCTTGCTCGCTTCACAACTTTTTAATACATTTTACCCGATCTGCCTTATCTTGCTCCTTCAAAATCGACTCAATAGGCTAAACCATTGCCACTGAAAGACATGAATCCTTTCCTGTTTGTCCTGCCAAGCACATAATTAAACTTGAAGGATTCAATAACCCCTTGAAAATAGGATTCATGTCTTTTATAGGTACCATAACATAATTTGTTTCACATAATAAAAGGATTTGAATAATTGCAAATTCTCCCAATTAATAATGTAAATCTTCTTACTTCGGTTGAAAAAAGTCTTCTTTTCTTACTTATGAAGGAAAATTCACAGGTAAAAGAAGGTTAAATGAAAAACAAAATAATTCAGGTAAATAGATAAATTTGTAAATGAAATTTGACAGCATAATTTGAAAATTATGGAAATATAATGAAAAGATTAAGAGGAAGTCTGCTGATTGGCAAAAAGTGTAATCATCAAATTTCTAATTTCTGCCATTTTGGCGCAAGCCTCTTTTTGAACCCCCGACAAAAACGTCCCATGTTCGCTCAAGCATGAACAAAATATATTATTTTAAATTGCATTTCAAAGATAAGATATCAAAGCATCTATTAACATCAAAATATAGATATGATAATTTGAAACAAATTTTTTAGAGACTTCAAAACTGTCCCGTTTTTTTTATATGCACTGTAGTTTCTTTCTTTGTCTCTCTGTCTCACTCACCTGTTCATGTTTTCTCTTAAGTATAAGTTCCCTCTGTTTAGCTGAAGCTTCCAATGTTTTAATCTGTGTTTCTTTCTTCCTAGATTCTTTCTTTAATCTTTGTATCTCTCTACTTGATAGCTGATCTTTATTACGACCCTTCTGTTGTTCTTCTCGGATTTGTTTCATCAGCTTCACCTATTAAAAGACAAACATCATGGTTGATTAAGACTCTTTAATTTTGTTCTTAAACTAGATCCTATATTTTACTCTCCTGTGCAATGCTACAATCACGCCAATGAAACTGACTCCAAACCGACTGATGATATGTCATTGTAATAGGTTTAATCAGTCCTGATGATATGTCATTGTAATAGGTTTGATCACTCCTGATGATGTCATTGTAATAGGTTTGATCAGTCCTGATGATATGTCATTGTAATAGGTTTGATCAGTCCTGATGATATGTCATTGTAATAGGTTTGATCAGTCCTGATGATATGTCATTGTAATAGGTTTAATCAGTCCTGATGATATGTCATTGTAATAGGTTGGATCAGTCCTGATGATATGTCATTGTAATAGGTTTGATCAGTCCTGGTGATATGTCATTGTAATAGGTTTGATCAGTCCTGATGATATGTCATTGTAATAGGTTTGATCAGTCCTGATGATATGTCATTGTAATAGGTTTGATCAGTCCTGATGATATGTCATTGTAATAGGTTTGATCAGTCCTGATGATATGTCATTGTAATAGGTTTGATCAGTCCTGATGATATGTCATTGTAATAGGTTTGATCAGTCCTGATGATATGTCATTGTAATAGGTTTGATCAGTCCTGATGATATGTCATTGTAATAGGTTTGATCAGTCCTGATGATATATCATTGTGATAGGTTTGATCAGTCCTGATGATATGTCATTGTAATAGGTTTGATCAGTCCTGATGATATGTCATTGTAATAGGTTTGATCAGTCCTGATGATATGTCATTGTAATAGGTTTGATCAGTCCTGGTGATATGTCATTGTAATAGGTTTGATCAGTCCTGATGATATGTCATTGTAATAGGTTTGATCAGTCCTGATGATATGTCATTGTAATAGGTCTGATCAGTCCTGATGATATGTCATTGTAATAGGTCTGATCAGTCCTGATAATATGTCATTGTAATAGGTTTGATCAGTCCTGATGATATGTCATTGTAATAGGTCTGATCAGTCCTGATAATATGTCATTGTAATAGGTTTGATCAGTCCTGATGATATGTCATTGTAATATGTTTGATCAGTCCTGATGATATGTCATTGTAATAGGTTTGATCAGTCCTGATGATATGTCATTGTAATAGGTTTGATCAGTCCTGATGATATGCCATTGTAATAGGTTTGATCAGTCCTGATGATGCCATTGTAATAGGTTTGATCAGTCCTGATGATATGTCATTGTAATAGGTTTGATCAGTCCTGATGATATGTCATTGTAATAGGTTTGATCGGTCCTGATGACATGTCATTGTAATAGGTTTGATCAGTCCTGATGATATGTCATTGTAATAGGTTTGATCAGTCCTGATGATATGTCATTGTAATAGGTTTGATCAGTCCTGATGATATGTCATTGTAATAGGTTTGATCAGTCCTGATGATATGTCATTGTAATAGGTTTGATCAGTCCTGATGATATGTCATTGTAATAGGTTTGATCAGTCCTGATGATATGTCATTGTAATAGGTTTGATCAGTCCTGATGATATGTCATTGTAATAGGTTTGATCAGTCCTGATGATATGTCATTGTAATAGGTTTGATCAGTCCTGATGATATGTCATTGTAATAGGTTTGATCAGTCCTGATGATATGTCATTGTAATAGGTTTGATCAGTCCTGATGATATGTCATTGTAATAGGTTTGATCAGTCCTGATGATATGTCATTGTAATAGGTTTGATCAGTCCTGATGATATATCATTGTGATAGGTTTGATCAGTCCTGATGATATGTCATTGTAATAGGTTTGATCAGTCCTGATGATATGTCATTGTAATAGGTTTGATCAGTCCTGATGATATGTCATTGTAATAGGTTTGATCAGTCCTGGTGATATGTCATTGTAATAGGTTTGATCAGTCCTGATGATATGTCATTGTAATAGGTTTGATCAGTCCTGATGATATGTCATTGTAATAGGTCTGATCAGTCCTGATGATATGTCATTGTAATAGGTCTGATCAGTCCTGATAATATGTCATTGTAATAGGTTTGATCAGTCCTGATGATATGTCATTGTAATAGGTCTGATCAGTCCTGATAATATGTCATTGTAATAGGTTTGATCAGTCCTGATGATATGTCATTGTAATATGTTTGATCAGTCCTGATGATATGTCATTGTAATAGGTTTGATCAGTCCTGATGATATGTCATTGTAATAGGTTTGATCAGTCCTGATGATATGCCATTGTAATAGGTTTGATCAGTCCTGATGATGCCATTGTAATAGGTTTGATCAGTCCTGATGATATGTCATTGTAATAGGTTTGATCAGTCCTGATGATATGTCATTGTAATAGGTTTGATCGGTCCTGATGACATGTCATTGTAATAAGTTTGATCAGTCCTGATGATATGTCATTGTAATAGGTTTGATCAGTCCTGATGATATGTCATTGTAATAGGTTTGATCAGTCCTGATTATTTGTCATTGTAATAGGTTTGATCAGTCCTGATGATGTGTCATTGTAATAGGTTTGATCAGTCCTGATGATATATCATTGTAATAGGTTTGATCAGTCCTGATGATATGTCATTGTAATAGGTTTGATCAGTCCTGATGATATGTCATTGTAATAGGTTTGATCAGTCCTGATGATGCCATTGTAATAGGTTTGATCAGTCCTGATGATATGTCATTGTAATAGGTTTGATCAGTCCTGATGATATGTCATTGTAATAGGTTTGATCAGTCCTGATGATATGTCATTGTAATAGGTTTGATCAGTCCTGATGATATGTCATTGTAATAGGTTTGATCAGTCCTGATGATATGTCATTGTAATAGGCTTGATCAGTCCTGATGATATGTCATTGTAATAGGTTTGATCAGTCCTGATGATATGTCATTGTAATAGGTTTGATCAGTCCTGATGATATGTCATTGTAATAGGTTTGATCAGTCCTGATGATATGTCATTGTAATAGGCTTGATCAGTCCTGATGATATGTCATTGTAATAGGTTTGATCAGTCCTGATGATATGTCATTGTAATAGGTTTAATCAGTCCTGATGATATGTCATTGTAATAAGTTTGATCAGTCCTGATGATATGTCATTGTAATAGGTTTGATCAGTCCTGGTGATTTGTCATTGTAATAGGTTTGATCAGTCCTGATGATATGTCATTGTAATAGGTTTTATCAGTCCTGATGATGCCATTGTAATAGGTTTGATCAGTCCTGATGATATGTCATTGTAATAGGTTTGATCAGTCTTGATGATATGTCATTGTAATAGGTTTGATCAGTCCTGGTGATATGTCATTGTAATAGGTTTGATCAGTCCTGATGATATGTCATTGTAATAGGTTTGATCAGTCCTGATGATATATCATTGTAATAGGTTTGATCAGTCCTGATGATGCCATTGTAATAGGTTTGATCAGTCCTGATGATGCCATTGTAATAGGTTTGATCAGTCCTGATGATTTGTCATTGTAATAGGCTTGATCAGTCCTGATGATATGTCATTGTAATAGGTTTGATCAGTCCTGATGTTATGTCATTGTAATAGGTTTGATCAGTCCTGATGATATGTCATTGTAATAGGTTTGATCAGTCCTGATGATATGTCATTGTAATAGGTTTGATCAGTCCTGGTGATTTGTCATTGTAATAGGTTTGATCAGTCCTGATGATATGTCATTGTAATAGGTTTGATCAGTCCTGATGATGCCATTGTAATAGGTTTGATCAGTCCTGATGATATGTCATTGTAATAGGTTTGATCAGTCCTGATGATATGTCATTGTAATAGGTTTGATCAGTCCTGGTGATATGTCATTGTAATAGGTTTGATCAGTCCTGATGATATGTCATTGTAATAGGTTTGATCAGTCCTGATGATATATCATTGTAATAGGTTTGATCAGTCCTGATGATATGTCATTGTAATAGGTTTGATCAGTCCTGATGATATGTCATTGTAATAGGTTTGATCAGTCCTGATGATGCCATTGTAATAGGTTTGATCAGTCCTGATGATATGTCATTGTAATAGGTTTGATCAGTCCTGATGATATGTCATTGTAATAGGTTTGATCAGTCCTGATGATATGTCATTGTAATAGGTTTGATCAGTCCTGATGACATGTCATTGTAATAGGTTTGATCGGTCCTGATGATATGTCATTGTAATAGGTTTGATCAGTCCTGATGATATGTCATTGTAATAGGTTTGATCAGTCCTGATGATATGTCATTGTAATAGGTTTGATCAGTCCTGATGATATGTCATTGTAATAGGTTTGATCAGTCCTGATGATATGTCATTGTAATAGGTTTGATCAGTCCTGATGATATGTCATTGTAATAGGTTTGATCAGTCATGATGATATGTCATTGTAATAGGTTTGATCAGTCCTGATGATATGTCATTGTAATAGGTTGGATCAGTCTAGAGAAGGTTTCAGCAGTATGACTGAGACACTGATTTCTCAGAAGGCAGTTGTAATCGGATTTTGTGTTTTTCAGTCTAGCTACAATATGTAACATGTGAGTTTCATGTATTTTATATTCCTACCATGCCTTGGCTGGTAAAACAATACTGTCCCTAATATATAACCTTGTGGGATCTCTTACCTTTGTTTCTTTCATTTTAGAGACCTCATCTTTGAGCCCTCTCATCTGTTTTTCAAACTGTGACTTGCTCTTTAAAATCTTGTTATGTTCCTTCTGAGCCTTAGTGAGTCTATCTTTCTCCTCTGAAAGTTTCTTCAGTTTTATCTCAAATTCCTTGCGGATCTTTTCAGCTTTGTCTTTTGTCCTTGATTCAGCCATTGATCCTAGGGTTAAAGGTCAAATGTAATCAAAGATAAAGCTAAATAACTTGAAATTTAGACATAAATGGGAGGTACACAATGGGGTTCAGCAGTACAAATAGAAAGGAAAACTAGAGATCATGGTACATTTTATAAATGTTATGAATCTTTTGCTTACAGCTCTCTGATATGTCTCTACCTATTTGTTCTCTACATCTTGTATGGGTTAAAAGCCTTGGTCAGTAAATAATACTGTCCCTAGTATATAACCTTGATGGATGTCTTAACTTTGCACCCTTCATTATAAAAAAAACTCTCTTTTCTTTTCTCTCTCTCTCTGTTTACACATGTCATTCAATGAAATACCTAACAGTCATATTGGAAATATCTCAATCTGCACCCAAGAATGCCATTTTGTGTACATTATTAACTGGAAGAAAGGTATTGCTTTAAGTGAAGAGGCCACCTTGTTCTATGAGAACTCACCCAGGTTTTCCAAGACTTTATCTCTTTCACTTTCTGTTTCTTTGATCTTATTGAGTAAAGAGCCTAGTTTCTCTTCATATTGCATCTTCATAGTGTGAAGTCTCTTTTGACTTAACTCCAGTTCTTCTATTAGCCTTTGTTTGATGGTGATTTCACAAGCAATCTCAGCAAGGTTCTCCTGTAGTTGCGCATTCTCTGGTAAAAAAAAAAGATAAACAAAAGAAAGTGGTTATAACAATCTGGATATTTGTAAGGTGCTTTAGACATACTAGCTGTACTGTATGTATCAAAGCAATTATAACCCTCATCATCAAATTTAAGTGTTTAACTACCCAGCATGCCTTATAGAAAGATTCCAAAACACCTTTTTAGAAAATGGTATCAACATAATTTTTTTTTATCAAAATAGCGTAATAATACACACAACACAGAAGACAAAATTCTGTGAAAAATATAAAAAAGTATTTAACAAGACTAATATGCATAAAGATTCGCTATAAATATCTCAATTAAATGTGAAGGGGAGACGTAATGGTCTTGTGGTTATTACTCTCATCTTTCAATCTGAGGGACGTGGGTTTGATTCCAAGCCATATCCTGTTTTCCTTCAGGAAGAAATTCACCCATTGTACTGCACTCAAGAAACTCCTTGAATGCTTGAGCGCCTAGGTAGCCCAGCTAAGGCCGGGGTAATAATAATAGAAGGGCCCTCTCAAACTGAAGTAGCTACCCTGAGTAAACATGTTATTATGAAGCACTGGCAAAAATGAAAATTTCTCTGCTTTTCATTTCAATTTTGAAAAAGCTTAGTTTTTCTTGGATCTACGTTTCACATAAAGACATACTGTACTTCCACTCCTGGGGCCCGTTTCATAAAGGACTTGCAACTGTTGTAACTTTGCCATTATGGCAACTACCATGGAAACAGGGCTCAGCAGCCAATTACAATCAAGGTTTCCATGGTAGTTGCCATAATGGCAAAGTTACAACAGTAGCAAGTCCTTTATGATACGGGCCCCTGGTGAGTGTTTCATAAAGTTGTTCGTAAAGTCACGCACAACTGGAATATGATCTTAGGTCCTAACTCAAATACAAAGGGATATATCACTTGGCATGAGAAAGGGTTACCAGTCGTGCATAAAGTCATTTGTATCTTACAAACAGCTTTATGAAACACCCACCTGGTTCAATGGGTTTCGTAATACTAACCTTCTTCATCTGTTTCTGAATCACTGCTACTACTACTGTCTTTCTCATCATCATCTTCATCATCGGAATCCTCTTCTTCTTTCTCTTCATCTTCATCTTTTGTTCCTTCCATCTCATGATCCTGAACTGATTCATGGCTTTCGTCTGTAATCTCTTCACATGACTCCATGTCCTTTTCACTACCCCTGTCAAGAAATAAAGTTCAATCGGAATTGCTAATGTTGGAAAGTGTTCCGCTGAATAAAACTTGAATGAAAGTTTCCTTTCTCAAATGCAAAGGTTGTCCATAAGATTTAATCAATCAAATCAACTGAAATCTTAAGAATTGTTTATCAAATAAAAGGATATGATTTCAACTATCAAAATTTGAACGATCAGGCCATGATCAACAAAGGTTTATAGATTATGCTTCAGTGGAAATGAAAATGAAACAATCATATCTCATCGGTCAACAAGTAAGAGCAATATGGCCAATATTATTGTGTTTTTTTTGTTTTTTTTTCTAAGAGAGTATTGAAAGCACTTTCAAGTGATGTCTCCAAAATTACCAAATAAAAACTCAGTATTTTGTAGAAATTTGATAATAAAGGGCAAATTGCCCCAAATTCCAAATTTGGTTACAGGAACGGCAATATGGAACATGCCCTTATTCCATCCCAAAAACAGCGTGAAAATATATGCTGTAGAATGTGAAATTTAGACTGGTATCATTTTTGCAATCGATAGTATCATATTGCCCTTTTACTTGCCTAACCACAATCTGCAAGAATTAACACAATTCAATGGTGAAGAATAGAATTGTCTGTATTTAAGAGAGACAGAGAGGGTAATTTGTAAACCTAAATTCATTCTTCACCAGTAAGAACAGAGTTTCATTTATTGGACAATAAATCAAATCAATACTAGATTAGGAATAGACCTAGTTAACTTACCCATGTGAATGTCTTCTCTTTTCAACTTGTCTTATCTTTTCTTGATCAACTTCTATTTGTTTCTTAGCATCCGAGAGAACAGAAGAAACCCTCACGTCAACATCACCATGAAATTCATTCTCAAATCTGTAGGGCAGATTCACACAAAAAAACCCTTCTACTACTGATAATATTTCTAATATATTTTGATTTATCCAGAGATTTATTCCTTAAATTATGAAACTGCTCAATTGCAAGGACTTTTACTATCTGATAGCCCAGCTTAATTCAACCTGTTTTACTGCCTTCTACAGTAATGAAGATGAACACCATGAAGCACAAAGGTTTATATACAATCATGTCTAAACCAGTAGATGGGAATGGAAGAATTATCCATGGTAGTTACCCGTTTCCTTCTCCCTCCCTCCCCCCTACCATGTATGTCCTTTTCTTTCATTCTCTCTCTCTCTTTCTTTCTTTCTTTCTCTCTCTTCCACTGACTAATTCCAAGGCAATGATGGGTTCCTAAAAATGTGTTCCGGCATCAATTGCTCCGCTCTAAATTCCAAACACTAATCAAATGACCAACTTCGACCTTGGGTTTAACACTATACATGTACCCTATCCTAAACCAAACCGTACCTATCATAAAACCCTATCTTAGACAAAATTAAGCCTGGAGCAATTGCCGCAAGAGCAAATGTTGTTTCACCCAATGGAGTACTCCTCGAACATGTATTGACCCCCGTCTCTCTATCTCCTCCTCCAATGACATACTCACATAGGTGCAGTAAAGATGGCAGAGCTTGGTCTAAGTGATACATGGGAAGGACTCATTACTGATCCTCTAGAATTGACCCTGACTGGTGAATCAACATTCTTCCTTCTTAGAGCAGAGTTCATACTCTCACTCTCAACCAACTTGGCCCTGTCAAGAAATAGATACAGTGGTATCATTAAATGTATGAAAACTAGTTCAGTGATATAGCTATGAAAACAACACCAAGGGCATATTTACAAGTCCTCCATTTCCCCCCCCCCCCCCCGCCACAACAATGAATGTCAGACATCAAGACTAGCAAAGAAATCACTCCAACATTCATGACAACTCTTGATTGTTCATCATATTATTTTCTGATGTACTTAACATTTCTTCTTTGTCTTTTTAGAAACCCCTGAAATTGGTACCTGTGTCACATGCTCAATCTTTCTTCTCTCTGACTGAATATACAATTCTCCCTATGGGCAATTCCAAAGGTTGGTGGACATGAGCTCAATGTGTCTTTGTACATATAGCCCATCTGAACCGTAACGTGAGTAACCACTTTATCTGCACCCCTAGTAAAAACCATGTGTTCTTTATTTTTTGAATTATATACAAATTTGTCTCCCTAATATACTTCTTTGAAATGGATATAATCAACTTTCATAAAAGCCTTGCATGAGGACACTGTTCACTTATGTCCACTTTTCATTTTATGCATGTCCAAATCATGTAACATGAGTAACCGACACATTTCAAAGATTTGCCAGGAGCAGAATGAAATTTCCAAAGTTTTGTTTTTATACAAAGGATAGTCAGACTGCGTACTATGTTGTGATAAAGAGATAATAATAATAATGGAGTTACAGCTCCAAGTATGAGTCAAGGTGTCTCCAAATGTAACGTGAGTAACCGTGGAATAGCCCCTATAGAAAATAACCTGGATGTAGCACAGCATGAATTAGCCATTCACTTTATGCATTCAACTAGAAATTCTACTACCAAACAAATTCCGGTCTGCTCGTACCGTAAGTAGGGCTAATCCAGTCGCATCTACTTTTGCACTGCATTCTCAATCGCTTCTCACATATTGAGAAGGAATCATCATAAAACTTATACTTGTGTCATCCCTATTGCTGTTCTTAACTTCAAGCTACAGGAAATCACTTTGTCACACAAGTAAACAGCATGAGATACAAACAGGAACTTTGAATTAATATGAAAAGTGAAATAAGCTCGGAAACAGTAATGGAAATAAACTTGAATTATTTTTATACAAAAGCCCCTGTCATTGCCAAATATCAGGTACAGGAAACATGATGAGAAATACAAACAGAAATGGGTTGAATGAAATAGGTTCACATATATTACAGTCTCGAAGCAACACGCAGTATTAAACAGTCTTGCTGAGTTAATAATCATAATAATATAGGATTTGTATAGCGCACGTATCCACCTTGCTAGGTGCTCAAGGCGCTCCTATATTACCCCGGCTAAGCAAGTCTACCGATTCCTGTGTGCACAGCTTTTTGAGTTCATCAGACATAGTGAACAAAAATTGCACAGAAAATACACTTGTACAGGAGACGAATAAATCTTAATAATAGCAATAACTTCTTTAATACTGTAAAATTTGAATAAATTGGTGTTTTATTAAACTGTCTTAATTTGGCATGCCTGTTATGATTGAATTTTCGCTACCCCAAATAGGAACAAAAATCTCATAATGCGCGAGACGAGATAATTTTCACTCCGTCGGGTCGTCATCACCACTTCCGGTTCAGAGTCATGCTCGCGCGAGGTTCGCAATACTGAGTTTTCCACCACGCTGAAATCGATGCCAATCAGCGTAATATGTACAGATTATAATACTTTTTATTTAATTTGGTCAGTTTTGATTCTATTTGAATTATAAATACAAATAAAAAATATATTTCACGTGAAAATAATTTTTATTCATGATTTTATTTGGTTATTAAAAAATTAAACAAAAAATTAATATCTTAAAATTTTGCATTTAGCGACCGGCCTGCCATCACGATCGTATTCGACTAGACGCTAAATATATACAGCATTCATTCCGTTCAATTTTTCGTCGACCACAAAATGGATAAAAAAAATCTTAACTGACAGAAGAATACCGTGCAATGGAAAGCGTCGGGCAGAATTAGTGACTTTAGCAGAAAAGGCCGTTAAACTGTATCGTGAAAGAGAGGGTTGTGATCACGAACTTTCCGAGCGAAAGCGACGTTGTGTTGTTGTGCATGACGGTACTGTTGATCTGAATGGCAAAACAGTGCATTGGACTTCCGAACAGGAAGTTGTAATACCGAAAAGCTATCCCATAATGCAATGCGCGTTACAGGGATTTTCCAGGATCTCGGCGAAATCGCTATTTGGGGTAGCGAGAATTGCCCAAATTGAGAAAAAATATTGATAATAAAAATATTGAAACACAAATGGAAATAGAATAGAAAAATTTCTTAGTTAAAATGAATAAATCTTACCTCAATTCTTCTACCTCTTTGATGTATCCTGTCATCATTAACATTGTTTCATCATCTCCATCAGTACCACCTATAATCAAACATCAAAAATAGTCTAGTCATAAGTCATGTAATCTAGAGATTAGAACATCAGACTTGTGATTGTAAGGTTGTGAGTTTAATTCCAGCTCAGCCATCATTCTGTCATCTATAAGAGCAGCCACTTTGAGTTTGACTGATTAACTTAGACGAAAAATGTTTCCTATGTAATATACCAACTTGGCTTTGATGCAGCATTAACCATAACAAGACTGGGGGGCTGATTCAGCCCCCCCCCCTCAACATTTTTTGCGATAATTCCGCCGTGTGAAATTTTTTGACCGCGTCACTCACTGACTTTTTACTTTCAAGTCTCACGCAACTTTTGAGACCAAAATTGTGACCCCCAGGTACGCAATTCCGAAATTACACAACATTTCGTAAGTGCATGCAGACCCAAAATTACCAAAAAACATGAATTTATGTACAAATCCAATGCAAATAGTGTTTTTAGCCAAAATTCATAAATGTGTCATTATTTTTCCTTTTACTGCTAAAAATCAATTAATTTTATCTTTTTTTATGGTCAAAATAAAGTCCCTGACAATTCCATTGAAAAAACAATAAAAAACATAAAAGTCGAAAAACAAAGAAATACATAAGAAATTTTGAAAAAAATAGAATACATAAGAAAATAAATGTGATGTTGAAATTTTTGAAAAATAAATTTGATCAGATGCCTATCTAGAGTATGTGAAACAAAAATTTGCATTTTAGGGGCAATATTTTATTAGAGCAAACTTATGATTTTACGCATAAATTAGCATAATTAATGAGCAATGAGATTTTTCACAGAATTTGATATTACAGTTTTGAAGATAATGCCATGGGTAACGCTCATGCCAATTTTCGTCGCGATTGCGCGATTGATGGCCGAGATCATCCCCCCCAGTTATGCCAGCTATGTAATTAAAGAATGAACATGCAGAGATACACTAAGAAAGTAAGTGTCAAGAATGCAAGATCGGTAAAGAAATAAAACAAGCAGAGATACAGAAAAAAAGATAATCTAAGACTGTCAGCAACATACATGTAGGCAAAGAAAGAAACATGCATATACATTACAAATTTGAGTCTAAGAATGCTAGATATATAATAAGTAAAGAAAGGAACATGCAGAGATACATTACAAACATTCACCTAAGTCTGTAGACATGGTGTAACGAGACCGATCTGAAAAGGACCAACCCACAAGACGAGAGAAGGAATGTAAAGAACAGTTCAGTAAGGATACAGAATGAGAGAGAGAGATAAAAGGAAATAATCACAGAAGGTACATTGAGTGTGAAATCATCAAACCAAAAAACATAGTTCACCATTGATCATAATAGCAGACAACACAGAAACAATTGTGACATTCCACCTCAAAAACCAAAATGAGTTGACAAGTATTGGTTCTTTGTAATTTACAGAGAAAAGCAGTTTTGTCTTCAAAAATACAATTATTTAAAGTTCACGTTATTTGATAAAGTATTAGGTATTGACCAGTATAATGTTAAACCAAAAAAAAGAAAAGTGTCCTTGTAATCAAATTTTTTCTCAACTGCTAGCAGCTCAAACAAAAATGCTACATGTAGATAGTGAGTTCAAACAGAATCCAATGAATTAAAATTCTTCTTCATTAAATCAAGTTCTTATGTGGGTTAAATGTAGATTAATTTTAACAAGCTAAATGTATATATCATTTTGAAGTTTAAAATCTGCTTTGTTAAACTATAAAACAGTCTCAAAATCAATTCTGAGCTGCTTATGGTTAAATTTGAGGTGGAAAGACAAGATTGATGAAGTGTAAAGTAGATCTTAAAGAGAAATATAATTTTTTTATGACATGCGAACAAGAGAGATTGAGATTTGGAAATCATTTTCCATGCACTAGAAATTGCAGGCCTGCCAACAATTGAAAATGAAAAAAGAAGTCTTAAAATCGCGTGGCTGGAATGTTTCTGCTCCCTGTCAGGTGTGTCTCCCTAATTTTTTTTTTTTTAATTCAGACATGTTTGGGGCATTTTTTTTAATTATTATTAATTAATCATTGAGAAAATACAAGTGTTGAAAATCTATGTTACTCTTACACCCATACACAAACCAATATGGTTGATTTGTTTTTTATCTTTAATACATAAAAGGAATAATAATAACGCAGTTCTTGTATATAGCGCATATCACATTATGTCATAACGTCCCTATGCGCTTCAAAAGGACTTGGATATTATTACCCTGGCTTTAGCCCCGCAGCCTTTTACAGCGCGCTGGCATTTCAAGGAATAAATTCCTGCCAGGTACCCATTCATCTCACCTGGGTTGAGTGCAGCACAACGTGGATGAATTCCTTGCTGAAGGAAATGACGCCATGGCTGGGAAAAACGGAGTGCTCCTCTTTTTGGTTGATAAAAAATCTAAAAACCGGGTAACTCCTGGAAAAAAGGAGTACAGTAGTTGGCAGGCCTGGAATTGTTGCACTTCTTGACAAAATATTGTCAATTCATTTTTATCTTAGATACATTTTACATCATGAGTAAAATAACATAAATATACTTTGAAGAAGAGGGTTAATGTAACTGACCTGTAGAAGCTGACATGCCATATCTAGCTTGCTCTGCAACCAATAAAGCAATCCTAGCCGTCAGACCATCAATGGTTTCTTGTAAAGCTTTAATTCGCTGACGGAGATTACTATTCTCCATCTGAAGCATTGTGTTCTCATGAAAAAGATCATTGATCTCTTCAACTCCATCAGAGTTCACCGACCTCTTACCCTAACAAAATGAAGTAAAAATCATATTTTTACTATTTATTTATTTATTTCAAATATTTAAAAGAAGGGTAGCCCAGTCAGCATCAAGCTGGTTTTCGTTGGGGCCCTTCGTAAAAAATATCAAACATGGTGACATATTCAAATATAAACAAAGAATATAGTATAGCATAAATACAAATATTACATATCAAATAATAAAATAATCATAGTTAACTATGGAAAATAACAAAATAAATGAAATATGATACTGCACAAATGTTACCTAAAAGTAAATGAAAATTGTATATACACAATGAAAAGAGATAAGATGTATACAAAGTGAAAAGAAAGAATAGATTCCACCATTAGGCCCTATTACATATCACCATTTCCCGTTTATATTGCTTAATGTCTTCTATGAATCGGAGGTGTTCGGGTAATTCATTCCAATGCATTGAGCCCGTGACAAAAAATGATTTCTGGTAGAAGGTTGTACGAGCATATGGCACCCTGATTATCATCCTATTTGTGCTCCTTGTTGTTCAAGAGGATACTTATTCTGTATGAATAAACTTATCACAAAGCACCTGAGGACCAGCTATGTGACCTATCAGACATTTACACAAGAAAAACTCATAGTTAGCCTTGAACAATATCTATTATGAGTTCAATGACCTTTCAACAGAACCACCATGCACAATATAACTCATACAACTTTCATTCTTTTGTGTAAGTGTGCCTTGCAATAAAATAATTCTACATGAACTACACAATACATTACACAAGTTTGAATTTAAAAATATCATGAAGATTACTGCATACAATGAGAAACAAATGCACTCTACAGATTCTTATGCCCATAAATCTGACCTGTTTGTATTCATTCAGTTCATCTTGTAGTCGTTTAATCTCTGTTCTGAGTAGAGCTAACTGACGACTTGTCTTGTCCTGGTTAGCAATGACTGCATTCTTGATATTTCTTGCTCGGTTGGCGTATCGCAACGTGTTCAAGGTCTCCATGAAGTCAGGATCAGATGGACTCACACAGGCTATCATCAATGTACGGCTAAGAAACAAACACACACACAGGCTATCATCAATGTACGGCTAAGAAACAAACACACACACAGGCTATCATCAATGTACGGCTAAGAAACAAACACACATCACCAATATCATGTCAAATATACAATGAAGTTTAAGATCTCAGGACCCTGATAGGTTGTGATCAATGAATCATTATCAGCTGGTATATTAAATGTCTACATTTATTCTGAATTAGAATGAAAAATACGAGCCATCATCACTGAATAGCTGGGAGATAACACAGACATACCTACAACCAGTAGTATACGGTAATGGTAGCTCGAGCTAAAGACGGGGTAATAATAGCAGCACTTTGTATCCTCAGCCAAAAAGCACTGTAGAAATCCAGCTATTATTATCATCATATCTAGGGGATATGTATATGGGATTTTGCTCCCCTCCCCTTTTTTTTTTTTTTACTTGAAACTAACTGCATGAAAACAAGTCTTGACCTCATAAATAACTGAGGAGTTCTTACACTAAATGAGATAACCAATTGTTCTCTCATGTTTTCATAAATGCGATTGAATATCCAATAACAATTAGATTATGAAAAATATCAAACTGGATTAAAATGTTGAAATTGAAGAACTGTTAACTTGATGAATCACCCCAGAGGAACAATGAAGCATTTTCTTACCTGTTGCCACCTAGAGAATCTTGAAGTAATCTTGTCAATTTAGAATCCCTATATGGAACATGAGATGACTTCTTTAAAGGATCACCAAGAGCACTGATCACATTACCTAGAGCAAGCTGAAATAAATATACTTTACTTTAGTGGATCACCAAGAGCACTGATCACATTACCTAGAGCAAGCTGAAATAAACATACTTTACTTTAGTGGATCACCAAGAGCACTGATCACATTACCTAGAGCAAGCTGAAATAAACATACTTTACTTTAGTGGATCACCAAGAGCACTGATCACATTACCTAGAGCAAGTTGAAATAAACATACTTTACTTTAGTGGATCACTAAGAGCACTGATCGCATTACCTAGAGCAAGCTGAAATAAACATACTTTACTTTAGTGGATCACCAAGAGCACTGATCACATTACCTAGAGCAAGCTGAAATAAACATACTTTACTTATGTGGATCACCAAGAGCACTGATCACATTACCTAGAGCAAGCTGAAATAAACATACTTTACTTTAGTGGATCACCAAGAGCACTGATCACATTACCTAGAGCAAGCTGAAATAAACAAACTTTACTTTAGTGGATCACCAAGAGCACTGATCACATTACCTAGAGCAAGCTGAAATAAACATACTTTACTTTAGTGATCTATTAATACCAAACTGAATCAAGCTGCATAGTAAAAATACTTGTTTTCTGAATTAGATCAAGATGAAGATGACATATTAATGAGGCAGCAAAACTATTCAATATATACATTTTATATCAATAGAGAATAACTACAAAGCTTTCTACGACAAAATTTACAATGTCAAGATGAACATTGATCATATGGATTGAAATCATAAAGTGTGCCCAAGGATATCAACATGTTCTAAAAATCAGTTCAATTTACAAGACCACCACTGTTATCTATTGTGGGCTATCATATCATCATATAGTTTGATATACAGTGATTATATGACCCATAATCACCGATTTGAACCCTATACGAAACAAAAAAAGGGGGTCTGACAACTGAATGAACTGAATTCATAATTTTCATATGGTTGACCTGACTACTGATAATATCCAAGTCCTTTGGGAGCGCATAGAGACATTATTCATAATTGTGATATGCGCTATACAAGAACTGTTTATTATTATTATTATTACTGTAGGCCTATATATATATAAAGAGGGAGAGTTATTTTAAGGGTGTCAAGGAATCAATGGGGTCATTTAACAATAAATACTTTTCTGTATGTGTATACTCCCATCTTACCAGTTAGTACAAGGGAAACGTGAATGCATGTTTCCTTTAAAGTTCTACCTCATATATAACCTTAGTCCTACTAATGCACTGTTGGTTCATTCCTTAGCTTTAACAGAAATCTTTATCTAAAATGTACTCATCAATCCAATATTAATTGATATTCTTCCCTTAGCTCTTATTTAATATCTGAAATGTACTCACCAATCCACAATTGATTGATATTCTTTCCTTAGCTCTTACTTTATATCTAAAATGTACTCATCAATCCACAGTTAAATTATATTCTTCTTGAGCTCTTACTTAATATCTAAAATGTACTCACCAATCCACAATTGATTGATATTCATTCTTTAGCTCTTACTCAACATCTAACAAGTACGCACCAATCCACAATTGATATTCTTCTTGAGCTCTTAATATCTAAAATGTACTCACCAATCCACAACTGATTGATATTCCTTCCTTAGCTCTTACTTAATATCTAAAATGTACTCACCAATCCACAATTGATTGATATTCTTCTTGAGCTCTTACTTAATATATAAAATGTACTCACCAATCCACAATTGATTGATATTCTTTCCTTAGCTCTTACTTTATATCTAAAATGTACTCATCAATCCACAGTTAAATTATATTCTTCTTGAGCTCTTACTTAATATCTAAAATGTACTCACCAATCCACAATTGATTGATATTCATTCTTTAGCTCTTACTCAATATCTAACAAGTACGCACCAATCCACAATTGATATTCTTCTTGAGCTCTTAATATCTAAAATGTACTCACCAATCCACAACTGATTGATATTCCTTCCTTAGCTCTTACTTAATATCTAAAATGTACTCACCAATCCACAATTGATTGATATTCTTCTTGAGCTCTTACTTAATATATAAAATGTACTCACCAATCCACAATTGATTGATATTCTTCCCTTAGCTCTTACTTTATATCTAAAATGTACTCATCAATCCACAGTTAAATTATATTCTTCTTGAGCTCTTACTTAATATCTAAAATGTACTCACCAATCCACAATTGATTGATATTCATTCTTTAGCTCTTACTCAATATCTAACAAGTACGCACCAATCCACAATTGATATTCTTCTTGAGCTCTTAATATCTAAAATGTACTCACCAATCCACAACTGATTGATATTCCTTCCTTAGCTCTTACTTAATATATAAAATGTACTCACCAATCCACAATTGATTGATATTCCTTCTTTAGCTCTATCCCCTGTTGCACCTGTTCTTTTCAATCTCTCGGAGCCAGCCAGATCAACAAAATGGAATTTAGCGGTAAGCATTTCAAACTCATTCATCCCATCGCCTTCAGTCTTCTCTGTTTCTTTCTCATCTTCTATTTCAGCTGTCTATAAATTGAACAAATCAAATATAAAACACATCAAGGTTCTAGCATACCACTTTACATTTAAAATTTGAAAACGGGTAAATCCCAACCAATGATACATTGAAATAGAAATGTTACTTTCTGACTCATTTTTGTGCCTTGGACTCTTCACTCTATGGCCACAGTGTGAACCAAGTATAACATGCATTGGACAAAAACTGAGGAAGTAATGTGCTCAAGATTTGTCTTAGACTTATTGCCATATGTCATTACCATGGCAACACATTTCTAGTTTAACTTTTCAGTTAAACTTTTTAGTTAAAAAGCATTTGTGACAATGTTTTTTTTTCTTACCACTTTAATAAGCCTCTGTTGTTTAATATGTAATGTAAAGATTGCATGAGATCGAGAACTTTGTGAATTCATCTTTGTGCTGGCTGTTGTCCTTGATAATGCCCCGCCTTGTAAAGCTTGCAATGTCTGGCAAAAAATAGGATTACAAGATACAATTGTTAACCACAATATCAGTAAGTCTACTTGGGGTGCCGTGGTCTATCAATCAGAAGGATGTGGGTTCGAATCCCACACATGGCATGTTTCCCTTCAGCAAGTAATTTATCCACATTGTGCTGCACTCAACCCAGGTAAGGTGAATGGGTACCCAGTAGGATTAATTCATTGAATGCACTGAGCGCTGAAAGGCAGCTCGAGCTAAAACCAGGTTAATAATAATAATTATAACAAACCTCAGAATAGCATAGATGGCGCTATATAAATGCCTATTATTATTATTATTATTTAGTATTTTATTGATAAAACACCTAGAACCTCATATTATCAAATTGACTACAAGTACATGTATGTTCTGCCAAATCAAGCAAATACATGGACTAGTGCAATATAAAATGATATGGCAGTCAAGGCTTAACACTACCTTTTATTGTGATGGAACCCTAAAATAATGAACAATATTATTCAATAGAGTCAAAAAAATGAAAATAAAACCTAATTTCATAAAAAGAAAAGTTAAGAAGAAAAGTATTATGAGTAGATCTTCAATTAATTGGGATATACTGTATATAGTATTATGAGTAGATCTTCAATTAATTGGGATATACTGTATATAGTATTATGAGTAGATCTTCAATTAATTGGGATATACTGTATATAGTATTATGAGTAGATCTTCAATTAATTGGGATATACTGTATATAGTATTATGAGTAGATCTTCAATTAATTGGGATATACTGAATATAGTATTATGAGTAGATCTTCAATTAATTGGGATATACTGTATATAGTATTATGAGTAGATCTTCAATTAATTGGGATTTACTGTATTATAAGAATTGCATTCAGACTGGGATTGGTACATTCATGCACCATGATATTTCTCAGTGCTCACTATAGGTTCAATAAAAGGAAATGGAGCTGAAAAAATGTTGGGAAATTGCACAATATCCTATCATTGTCTGAAAATAAACTTGGCACAGTATGCTCAGCAGCAGTTTACCTCTCGTTCTGATGTCACAGTCCGTGTTGTCACGCCAACCACATAGATCCCACCCCCAGCATCTTCATGAATCTTGATGTGAGATTTCTTACTCTACACACAAAATACAAACAGACAATAGTCACATTCAAATACATTTGTAACAAATAAATTCTAGTTTCCTCATTATCATTCATTTTGCCATTCAAATATTAAAGGAAAACACAACAATTTTATTTATGTGAGCAACGCAGTATAAAATGATCAATGTTGTCTGGACGCATGAGAACTCTATTGAATTGGGCTTAAAGGAACTGCCAACACACAGTGAATTTTCCTTACGTGGGGCTAAATGCAGACCTGCCAACCTCTGGGAATGAAAAACTGTATTCTGTGATAAAAAAAACCTGTATTTTTCCCCAAAAAAGTGTATTTCATAATAAAATGCTTGGTGCACTCGCTCATCGCGGCGCTCAAGCTGCATGCAAGCTAAAATGCGCACTGCTCTTGCAGATGAAAAAAAAAAACATTAAAACATGTGTATATCTTCACCCTGGTTTGAACACAATGATTGAAAAAAAAACAAGTTACCTGAAATTACATTGATCTAATAACCATATTTGTGCACGTTTTATGAAATAGAGACAAATAGAGATTATTTTTCTCAATAAATTACGATTTAGTTTTAATTTTGAATTTTTTTTTTTTTTTTTTTTTTTTTTACAAAAAACATATTTTTCAAAGAAAAAACGTACTGCCGTATTTTGGTTGCAAAAATGTACTAAATACGGCTAAAACGTACTGGTAGGCAGGTCTGTAAATGGCAAGTAAGTCCCACTTAGAGTCCACGGTTAAAGTATAGTCCATTTTTGTTCTCACAATATTTTTGGGAGTGAGCTTACCACACCTACAGTACAGGACTATCTGGCCATGCAAATGAAAAGAAGGGGAAAGCCAGGGAATTGCAGTATTTAGTGTGAAAGTAATCCAGGGAGGATTGTAAGAAAAGAATTAAAGAGGCTTGTAGAGAAACGCATACATTCGTAATTACGACCCTTCGTAATTCCGAAGGTTCGGTTATTCCGAAGGTTCGTATTTCCGAAGGTTCGTAATTCCGAAGGATCGTTAATACGAAAACCAAATAAGGTTCGTAATTCCGAAGGTTCGTTAGTCCGAAATCGAATTGAGGTTCGTAATTCCAAAGAGTAGTTCATCCGAAAACAAAATAAGGTTCGTTACGAAATTACGAACGTTCGGAACATCGAACCTTATTTTGTTTTCGGATTAAAGCACCTTCGGAACAACGAACCTTATTTCTTTTTCTGATTAACGAACCTTCGGAACAATGAATCTTAATTTGTTTTCGGATTATCGAACCTTCGGAATAACGCCACAAATGTTCGGATTAGCGAACCCTTTTTCGTTTTCGGATTAACGAACATCGAGGTATAGGCAATTTATGTGGTTCGGAATTACGAACCTTCGGAATTAAGAACCTTCGGAATTACGAACCTTCGGAAATACGAAGTGTAACCGTAGAGAAAGAGGTGGATGGCATCAGATCAAAATAAATGTTTTCTTACCCTACTAGATTCCATATCCCTTGCTGAATCAAACAGGTCTAGAATCTCTTCATTGTATAACTAAATGAGAACAAAGAATGTCAAAGATTAAACTTGATAGAAAACAGAAAACAAGAAGAAACTGGACATACATGTAGCTCAGTGCGCACAATATCTAATATCATCTGAATCTCAAACATTATAAGGGACTGTCCTTCATCGGGAATATGATTCGCCCCCAAAAAACAATTGGTAATTTGCCGAACTGCACAGAGAGTTGTTATTTCCAGGTTTTTTTTTCTTCATACTGAACAAAACTGGATGAATGGGAAGAATTTACATCAGTTAAAACAAGAAGGTGTTTCACAAACAGTAGAGTGTGAGTTGAATGTTTTTGTAGTGAGTATTATGATCTTATCACATGATGATAAGAGGATTTTCTATATTTTTCATACGTAATTGGTAGCACTAACATGAACAAAACTCTACTGGAGCAAATTATAATATCACAGTTAACTCTTTATGAAACCTCCACCAATCAATGAATACATGTGACAAATGAAATGAAGTGTGTACATCTTGACTATTCAAGAACATTATCAGTCTCAATTTGATTTTGATTTTAATCAATTGATCACAACTCAAAGTGAGAAAGTTCCCTTGTTTTTATTTACCTCCATGAATTCTGCATAGATCTTAAACTCAGGGGCCCGTATTCTGATAGCAGGTTTAACTTAAACTCGGGTTTAAAGTTGTGGTTTAAGTATGGATAGCCAATTGTTACATAAATCACTAACGGAAGAGATATCATATTTCAGCTCATTTTGCTCTCAAATCATTCATAATTGTCTAGGAAGTATAAATAGATTATTATCTTCACCATCGATGAATCAGGAAAGAGCATAGTAAACATAAGAAACGTACAACTTAAAAAAAAATGTTGATACTTTTGGCTTCCCATACTAAACCACAACTTTAAACCTGAGTTTAAGTTAAATCTGAATACGGGCCAGGAGGAGGTTCACTCAATTGATCACAACTCAAAGTGAGAAAGTGCCCTATTTACCTCCATGAATTCTGCATAGATCTTAAACTCAGGAGGAGGTTCACTTTTATCAGCAGCATTTCTTTGCCTTTCTTCAATTCCTGTGAATAGATGCCTTACAGCTCGTGGTATGATTCCTTTCTGATCCTCAGTTAGTCCAGGCTCAAACCCAGTCCCCATACTATATGTTTTACCAGCTCCTGTCTGGCCGTAAGCAAAGACAGTTGCATTGTAGCCCTCAAAACACCTGGGGAAAAAGACAAAGAATATCATTCATAAACTCAAACCCAGTCCCCACCCATATACAACTGTTTTACCAGTGAAGCCCTCAAAGAACCTGGGGGCAAAGGAAACATTTATCCACAAAATATGTAATTTTTAGGGGATTTATATTAATATCTTTTAGAGGGATCAGTGTCTTAATTTTATGATTTACCAAGAACTAATCTTACCTGATGTAATTTTTTTTTAATTTGGGTTTTAGCATTTTAAAATTGGGTAACAGTTAAAAAAAAATTAAATATCCACGCATGTAAAAACATATGGGATATGAAGTGCGTTATGTCTTTTTTTCACAAAAAGTCTGCAATCTATCTGCAATTAACCACACTCATAAAACATGAGGGACTGCAGAAATACATGTAATACTGATGAATAACATACAGCGGTAATAACACAAATATTAAAATAACACAAATACACAATGAATCATAGTTTGCAAGGTTCACAAAAATATCCAACAATGAATAAAAAATCAAAATTTAAAAAAATAAAGATGTTTTTCCTGGTCCTTCCAGTTGATGAAAAGGACAACATGTGGGACCCAATTTACATACAACAAAAAACATATGTGGGACTCAACTGACAGCAAAATACATACATGGGACTTACCCTTCAATGAGATCATGTACAGTTCTTTGATAGATGGAATCTTGTTCACTGTCCATATCAAATACATGATCATATGTAAACATACGATCAGGTCCAAGAATAATCTGAGGTTCATCTGGACTCACTGCTGTACACACACGACAAGCATCTATCTTCTCTCTTGCTAGCTGAGGACGGATCCTGATCAGCAAAAAAATAAATAAAATAAATAATTCAAAGTCAGTATTCACTTGATCAGCTTTCATACGGAATTCAATACAATTTGCTGATAATAGACGTAGATGTAACATAAGAAAGTAAAGTGATCTGTGATGAGTCTGTTGTGGTAATGCAGCGCTATACTCAGAATTGAATTGATATATATTCAGAATAATTATCTCAAATTTACTGCAAATTAAGCCGGAATCAATATTCACAGCTGAATGACATGCACCATAAACTGAAACAACAACAAAAAGCCCAGTTACATATATATCATTATTTATAATCATAATTTTTTTTTTTTTTTTTTTTACTTTTATTAACTATTAATTTCTTATTATTTTTTATCATTATTAATTTCTTATTTGACTTGTTTTTTTACATTTAGGGCGATTCAATACGTGTCGTACGGGACATTTTGTCGACAATTTCTAGTCTCTTAGCTAATTGCTTGAGCAATGAAAAATAATTTTTGGTCAATAATAAAGTTGTAGTGGGTAGAAATGTGAAAAACCGATTACCAACAAAAAAATATTTGATTATAGCTGAATTAAGGGCGAAAATTTTGTGTGTCGTACGGGACTCAGAAATGTCCTGTACGACACGCAACATTTTCACCTCTAATTCACCCATGGACAGCATACTTTTGTTGGTTGTCATTTTTTCATATGTCTACCTAGTAGTACTCTATTATTACCACAAAACAAATTGAAGTTCTTCGTTTGTTTGGACAATAGGTTGAAAAATGTTGCGAAAATAGCTGATTTTTCTAGCATGGAATCGCCCTTTATCATAATTGCAGAGCTGCCAAGTTGTATTTTGCATTTTCAGTATTCTTATCTCCCAAAATCAGTATTTTGACAAAAAAATCAGTATTTTTACTGTGTGAGATAAATATTTTGTATTTTTCCCCAAAAAAGTGTATTTCATAATAAAATGCTTGGCGCACTTGCCCATCACGGCGCTCAAGCTGCATGCAAGCCAAAATGTGCACTGCTCTTGCAGATTGAAACTTGAAACTTGTGTATATCTCACCCTGGTTTTTACAAAATGATTGAAAAAAAAAACAAGTTACCTGAAATTACATTGATCTAATAACCATATTTGTGTACGTTTTATGAAATAGAGACATATAGATATTATTTTTCTCAATAAATTTCGATTTTTTTTTTTTTTTTTTTTTAATACAAAAAACATATTTTTTAAAGAAAAAACGTACTGCCGTATTTTGGTTGCAAAAACGTACTAAATACGGAAAAATCGTACTACTTGGCAGCTCTGTAATTGCTTGTATTTGTTGAGAAGGGGCCTGAGGGGGTCCATTCATGCAACCCACTACATGAATCAGAGCTGAATACCCTTCCCTGTCTGGTTTGTAATTAAACAGCTAGTTTTGTGAATTATCCTTTTTTTTCAACCCATATTTATATTTTTTAAATTCAATTACTGATGTCTCCCTTTTAACACTCCTCTATCTGTACTCTTAACACATTGACAATCATTGTCATCTGATTGTGTGCATTAGAGCTTAGTACTACATGTAGTATATTGACAATATGAGAGCCTTCACAACAACACACTTCATTAAATACTCTGAACAAACCAATAACTCCTTAAATCCATTCACACAATATGACCCTCTCCAGGCAAGTGCAATAAATCGGTAGGTGGTTTCAGACCGCCTCGAAGTTCTTCAGTTCCAGGTATTCTCTGATCGGGAAATTTACCCCGATCAGAAAATACCAGGTATTTTGGTAATGTGAAAGCAAACTACGCGTAATTTCCCCGAAAGAAAATACCCGCTAAATAGTAGGTACTTGGCGAAATTACGAGAACTTTCGCGGGGATTTTTCCAAGGTCGCAGGTATTTTGGCAATGTGAAAGCAATTTACGGGAACTTTTAGCCCAGAGTGTCGTTGGGCGCGGGTGCCGTGGGTGGCTGCTGGGCTAGTGATTTTGAATCTCGCGCCTTGCCTGCTTATACAGACCATACTGCGCATGCTCGTAACTTCAGGAAATTATCCCAAAGGGTATGTTTCGGGACGGTGTGAATGCATGAATAATTAATGGGTATTTTTTAGCCTAAAAAGTTCTCGTAATTTAACGGGGATTCTTATGATCGAGGCGGTTTGATACCACCTATTATCAGTCAGGGAATCACTCATGAATATAAAGGAATATGGTGTTTCTATACTCTATACATGTATGAAGCATGAACAGTACTTATCTAGCCTACATGAAGATGACTAGGTCTATAAGTACTAGGATGGATGCTGTTTATAAGTTTTCCATGTAGCTCATGCTCACGTAGTGTGACAGTCTTCTAATCCAAGATCTATACATAGAGCTATTAACAGAAGGAGATCTGACTCTCATATACCCCTTTCATAAACCCAATAAAACCTATCCTCCAATTAGCCGCCTAAGAGTAATGCGGATAATTAAAAAAAAATTGCGTTCACAAACTCCGAAAATCATCCGCATTATTTTTACGAGCGCCCGTCCTGAAAAAGGCGGATAATCGTCATGACAACTAAACACGCCCCCTCCGATGCGGTTGTGTTGGAAAAGGGTGACCTTGAGACCGCACCATGGCAATTATCCGCATTATTTGGAAATACGTTCATAAACTCAAAATCTTGTCCCGATGCCGCTATTATGCGGATAATAGCAGCATCAGAATAATGCGGATAACTCTTGTCCTCCTCTGATTTTACGACCAAATTATGCTGCTATTAGCCGCATAATTGGGTTTTATTGGGTTTATGAAAGGGGTATCAAACGCTTTGCCCCATGCGCGGCACTGCTAATCTCCTCTCAGCAGGGTCCCTCACGGCGCATTACACAGGCCGCTCGTAAATCAGATAAGGAAAGTTGAGCGACGCGGTCAACAGCTCGGATTTGCGCTTGCGCAGTAGCGTTTTCACCCATAATGCGTTTTCACCCATAATGCATTTCACATCGGCTTCACGAATTTTATGCAAACATGGCGGCTCACGATTTCGAAGACGAAAATCTGGTTTTGGAACCAGCTGAATGCAAGGTGACCAGATTTCACAAAAAGAAATACGGGACAATCGACAAAGTACGCTGCATGAGCGGATCGACCGAGCCAGGTCTTTAAAAAAAAGATCAACAAAGGAGGCTACACGGTGTTCGACTTGGGAAAAAATGTACAGAATCTGAAGGGGGGTGAACGAAAGAATGAAAGAGGGAATGAAAAGGCGAAAGAAAAGAGTTGAATTGAGAAAGGAAAGAAATAAAAAATGAAGGGGAAAATGAAGGAAAATTTTAAAAAAGGAATGTTAGAATAAAATGATGATAGAATAAAAGAAAAAAAAAGCTTCCGTCATTCTTTGAAATGAATTAAGAAGGAAAGAAAAAGAAAAGAAGGAAGGGAAGATGTGTGAAAGAAAACATAAGGGAGAGAAAAGAAAAAAAGAAGCAAGAAAAAAGGAGGAGGAAAGAAAGAACGAATAAAAGAAAAATGTTTCCTTCATTCTTTGAAAGAAAGAAGAAAAACTGGAAGGAAGGGAGGGAGGGAAAGAAAGAAAAAAGGACACAAAGTAGAAGGAAAAAATAAAATAAAGAATAAAAGAAAGGATGAAAGAGAGGGAGGAAAAATAAAGGGAGGAGAGAATAAATAAAGAGAAAATAATGG
Organism: Lytechinus pictus; assembly: GCF_037042905.1. NCBI lineage: Eukaryota > Metazoa > Echinodermata > Echinoidea > Temnopleuroida > Toxopneustidae > Lytechinus > Lytechinus pictus. The sequence continues at coordinate 831,481 of NC_087250.1, forward strand.
AAGGAGAGAAAGAACGAAAAGAAAAGGGAGAAGGAAGCAAAGAAAAGTATAAGGAAAGAAAAAATGAAGGGAAAAAAGACATTTTAAAAAGGAAGGAGAGTAAGACAAAGAAGAAAAGAAAGAAAAATGAACAGAGAGAGAAGATCAGGAAAGAAAGATAGGGAATAAAGATAGATGGAATAAAAAAATGGGCAAAGAGGAAGGATAGGATGATGAAGAAAAAAGGATATGAAAGAAAGAAAGGAAAAAAGTACAATCTTAAAACAAACAAAAAATCCCATAATCTAACAAAAATCATAATGATATTTCGTGTTTCTAAATATATTTAGAATAGAAATAGAATGTTTTAGAAATGAGGGGGGGGGGTCGGGTGTCCGGACACTTTATATTTTGGAAGCCTTCTTTTTTTTCTTTAGATTAAACCAAATATATGAATTCAATAGTTGTAATCATCTTTTATTTTGTTCTCTATATTTTTTAAATCATAATTATTTTTTGTACTAAAAATTGTAAAACTTTGCTTGTAAATTTTTCCAAATGACTTTGTAACTTAAAATGAATCGTCCTGACACAGAACTGGGTATACTTCTTTGTGGTTCCAAACATGTTATTTTTAAGTTCTTTATTATGTAGAATAACAATTTTTTGTACTTTGTTCTCCTGTTTACTGGTTTGTAAATTAAATTTATTCGCTCCGCGGCCCCTGCTATTTTCCAAAAACGATCCAGAGACAAGAGCTGAGCGAGCACGGAGCTCCCGTCATTCATTACACTCACTTTCAACTTACACAAATAGGAGTACGGTACGTGGGGCACCGGAGGGTACTCCACGATGCGACAATCGCCAGAGAAATGCCCCGCAGATTCGTCGTTATATTATCAAGACCATTGTAAACACGCAAATGATTTTTGCATGAAAATAAAGCTCAAAGTATGCTTTTTCACCTTATTATAATTTCTAAAACATGTACGAGCAGGGAAAGATTTAACTACGTAAGAAAGACAGACATGTACCTAAAATGACCAATCTCCAACTTCCTCCGTTTGTAATTTTGTTGAGTCAAATCAGATTGTGACGTATTTGGTATGTATGAAAAGGGGATCAACCATACATAAAAGACGTACATCAGGAATCCGTACGAAGAGATATGGATGTTAGAAGAACAGCAAGTCGTGTTTCAATTTTGAAAAAAAACTGAGCTCGGAGAGAAGTTATGTGGGAGAACGTCGTTTAATAGCTCCATGATCTATATGTACTTAAAGGACAAGTCCACCCCAATGGAAAAATGATTTGAATAAAAAGAGGAAAATCCAATTAGCATAACACTGAAAATTTCATCAAAATCGGATGTAAAATAAGAAAGTTATGACATTTGAAAGTTTTGCTTAATTTCACAAAACAGTTCTATGCACATCCTGGTCGGTATGCAAATGAGGGGACTGATGACATCACTCACTCACTATTTCTTTTGTATTTTATTATATGAAATATGATTTATTCCCATTTTCTTCGCATTGTCCTTGAAACAAAGTTTCATTCCTCACTGATCATGTGGAATTACCATCGCCTATTCACTTTATGGTTCCGACAAGATGGTCCTTATTGTCAAATCTGTAAAAATTTAAATATTCTATATTTCAAACAATAAAAAACAAAAGAAATAGTGAGTGAGGGACATCACCGACTCTCTCATTTGCATGTCATTGAGTTGTGCATATCACTGTTTTGAGGAAAATAAGCGAAAGTTTAAAATGTCATAACTTCCTTATTTTACATCCGATTTTGATGAAATTTTCAGCGTTGTGCTAGTTTGATTTTTCTCTATTAATTCAAATCAACAATTTTCTGAGGTGGACTTGACCTTTAAGCTTCCAAGATTTCCACTAAACTAGTTTTCATTCAACTAGTTTTAGGAAGGTAGTGGGAACGGTGTCCCTGATTGATCAACAAGTGGGTCTCCAAGCAAAGACAAGCACATGTGTACATGTATTGCTGTTTCAGGGGAATTCAGCACACAAGGATATGTAGGCTACACATTCAGACCCTTATTGAAGGGTTTGCACAGCAGACTACAGAGTAACATAATTACATGTAACTTCCAAGTCCATAACTCTCAGATAGTGGTGGTTGGAGCAATTTAATGACTGATCTTATGTAACATATGTACCAGTACTTGTATCAAGAGGAATGACCCCATTCACACTCAGGATCAATTCACACAAGACTGATCCTCTGTACCAGTCTTTAGTTGTGATTAATCCAATCAACATCAACTATACATAGAAATCAATCATCGCCATCATTTTCCTACCAGAAATCTGCACAATGTCCTTTGTAAACAAAGAGGAAGCACACTTTCAAGATTACAATGGTGAGGTTTTTGGTGGTGATTTTTTACCTGATTGCTAAGAAAGCATGAATGCTTATAAGCAAGCAACCAGAGGACCGACGGCTTAAGGTCCCCTCCGAAGGACCTGGTACTGAGGATTAATGCCTTACCAAAGGGCACTAGCGCACCAAGTGGGAATCGAACCCGGGTCACCGGAATACGAGTCCCCCGCTCTACCGACTGAGCTATCGCGCCTCCTTATGGTGAGGTTTTAGAACAAACATGCATTTTAGATGTTGGCATTGCTGGCTCTCTGTAGTTGCGCTTGATCAGATCAATCGCGACTCTTTGCGAGACGGAGCCCAGATTAACATTTTGCTTCAGTTCACAGATCCTTTTGTAGTGAGCTGGATTGAGCTTGTTGCTAATTAATAAGGAAACTGAAAGTACTCGACTGGGTGGTGGTGGTGGTGGGGGGGGGGTTGAATGTCGGTGATAAATCACTTCCTGGGTTGCTTTCTATTAGAGCCTGTATAAACACACCTTAATAGATTCAAAATGTAAAGAAAGTTACATCCATGGGAGCATTTCATGGATCAAAGTGATTTTGAACTTACTTAGTTATAAGTTACTGAAATCCTTGCCTCTGATTGGCTCAGAGCAGTTTTGTCAATTAGTTAACACTCCCCTGAATACACGCCATGATCAGGTGAGTGTAGAGGGCCAGTAACATGTATCAAAAATCCCATTTCAAATGGGAAAAGACCTATTCAGTGTCTCTTACTACTGTAATTGCTTTAGAACCACCCTTCATTGGAAACGGTATGAAGAAGGTTTGTGATGAACAGAGACTGTTAACATGTCTCAGTTTTAATTGAATGGCATGTCTATATAGGGATAATCACTTCCTGAATAACAAGACATGATTGGAGTGGTGCCAATACACTCATCCTCATATCATTACATGGATGGATACAATGATAATATTTTCCAGAGATAGGATTATTCCTCAGGTGATTTTACCCGGGGGGGGGGGGGGTCACTTTAATACATTGACGAGTGGATACCATGCGCGACCAAAAAAACACGTAAAAAGGATGTCTTTTTCAAGAAAGGGCATGTTACGTACGTAACATAATAAGGGTGTCAAAAACACTGAAATAATGAAAAAAGGGTATCTATTTCGCTAGGAAATTTACGTGTTTAGGGTCAAATTTGCGAGGGTATAAAAAAATCAAGACTAAAATGTTTTATATTAAAAGGATGTACTTTTTGCCCCAGAAGTCAACACTACGTGTTTAGAGTACGATTTGCGCGAGTTGGGCTGTACTAAACCCAATGATGTAGGTAAAGGTAAAACCGACGACTGACGTCCGTCACATAACATTGAAATATCGCTGTACTTGTTTAGGGGTTCAATTCAGAAAATACTTGCCAATAGTATCGTTTTGTTTCCAATACTTGTTAAGGGTAGGGTTTCACACGCCAATACTTGTTAAGGGGTGCATTTTCAGCATATATGGAAAATACATGTTTAGGGTGCTTTTTGAGATCTCATGGTCATGCATGGTATCCACTCGTGAATGGAAGTAACCCCCCCCCCCCCCGGGATTTTACCAAACTCTCTTGTCACTAATTATCTACCCAGGTTACAACTCAACTAAACAAACATTCACATTACTTTGTATTTTCATCATTTTTAGTCTCTCCTACATATGTGGAGGTGTCGTGGTATAGTGGTTCAGTCACTTGACTCTTAAACCAAGGGTCGTGGGTTGGAATCCCACCCGTCGCTAATGTCCTTTGGCAAGGCACTTATCTATGTTTGTCACTCTCTACCCAGGTGTTAAATGGGTACCCGATAGGATGTGAAAGTCAATACGATTAGATTGGCAGTGTGCACTGATAAACGGTTGCATGGCCAGGATACTCCCCGGGAAGTGGAGATGGTGCACTTTATGTGTGGAACAGTGACGGATCCTATGACCGGTGTATATAATAATACTTTCAATGTAAAACGCTTAGAAGCCAAAGTATGAAGCCCTACAAGTGTAACTATTATTATTAGAGTTTTTATTATCATTATCATTATTGTTATTATTATTATTATTATCATTATTATAATAATTAGCATTATCATATAAAGTTAAAATGCTTTTCATGGAGGCTGGGAAATAAAGGGATCTATAGTGCCCCCTCCTAAGTACTCCAACTATTGTAAAGCCATTCAGATTCACTCTAAAGTCAAGTTAGAGGCTGTTCTCACTACGTTCCTAAAACTAGTTTACTGGGAACCGGTTCAAAAAGCCAGTTTGGAAGATCGCTTTGCTAGCGTTCACACTTGATCACACGAAAGTGGTTTTCAAAATCACTTCACGTAAAGCGCTCTTGTTGCTATGGAAACGCTCTCAGTGGGGTGACACGTTTCGCGCGAAATTCGAAACCGCAGCATAGGCATTCTACACCTGTCGTGTGGAGTAGCGCGCTCAAAATGTGCGAAGATCGCTTCCCGAAGAACGGTTGTGTCCTCACTTACGCTAAAACCAGTTTAGCGAGGCAAAGCGATCTTGAAAACTACATCGCGAGGTGGTTTTCCAAACTGGTTTGGAAGATCGCTTCCAAGGCCGCTTTGACCGTTCTCACTACGCGTTAAACTAGTTTCCACTAGACTAGTTTCCAGTAAACTAGTTTAAGGAACGTATTGAGAACAGCCTCATATTTATAACCTTTACAAAATAACACAGCAATTCACCCCACGTGCAATGTCCAGTAACTCGCCCATTCTAGTCATAAATTGGTTGGGAAGACTTCTATCATTGTGTGCCTATTTCAAACATGTGGTATTTTACTGGTTTGATAGAAGTGATCGATATCCCATTCTATTTTCACTCACACACAGCTGCAAGGGCATGTTCATACCTTTCTCTTTAAATGGTTTTTGTACCTGGGTACAGTCAGCCATAAGCACACAACCTGGCAATGTTCCTTTTGATGTTAAAGGTCAAGTCCACCCCAGAAAAATTGTGATTTGAATAAATTATAGAGAAAATCAAACTAGCATAATGCTGAAAATTTCATCAAAATCGGATGTAAAATAAGAAAGTAATGACAATTTGAAGTTTTTTTTTTTTCAAAAAACAGTGATATGCACAACTCTGTGACATGCAAATGAGACAGTCCTGTTTTTTATTGTTTGAATTATACAATATTTCATTTTTTTATAGATTTGACAATAAGGACCAACTTGACTGAACCATGTAGTATCAAACAATGCCAATTCCACATGTTCAGGGAGGAATTTATCGTTGTTTCACTTGACAATGAGGAGAAAAATTGAATATTTTATTTTTCATATTTATAAAATACAAAAGAAATAGTGAGTGCATGACATCATCAGTCTCCTCATTTGCATACCGGCCAGGATGTACTTACAGAAGTATAACTGTTTTGTGAAATTAAGCGAAACTTTAAAATGTCATAACTTTCTAATTTTATATCCGATTTTGATAAAATTTTGAGTGTTATATGCTTGTTGGATTTTTCTCCTTTTATTCAAATGAACTTTTTGTTGGGACCATGGACTCCAATACATGTACATATATACAATTCAATTCAATTCAATGAAGACCTAAAAAAAGGACATGTTTATGATCAAAGAAAGGTCTGCAAATGGCTGCTTTTCATTGGACGGGGTTTTTTTTTCACTGTATAATCATTTGCACAGGATCTGAAATCTACATGTGCATGTACAGTAAATACTTAGTTCTCACAGCAGTGAGAACATGCCTATGCAGTGAGAACATGCCTGATTATAAATGCCCTAAGCAGTGAGTGTGTGAGGACACATTATGAGTCATAGTGAAAACGACTTGAGACTGAAATAAACAGGGTCGAAGCTCTGAAGACAAATCATTCATGAAATTAATGTTAATTTGGTCTCCTTTTCCTATTCCTCCTTTATTGCAGTCTACACAATGGTGAATCAGAAGAGCTTTGCAAACAGTCAATTAAAAGAGGTCAAATGGTTGTTACTGTACATTTTAGTACAAGTGAAATGTTGTTCTAAGAATTGTCCAACAATCCCCATATAACAATAGGTATGTAAAATGGAATGGAGAATAAAGACATTGGAATTGGATAATGAACATTGAAGAAAGTTACAACATTACACTTGGCGGCATGGGGGATGCAAATTTTACAGTAGGCCTACGTGAGTATAAAGTTTGAGTATATATTTAGGTAAAAGAAAAAAAAATTATTGATGAATAAATGTTACATTATAAGAGAGGGGTCCCACACTGACATCACAAGCAGCCATATTGGAAGACAGGGCCCAGGGGTGGCTTTCTGGAAAACTGTCATCAATTTTGTAATTTCTCTTTAGTAGATGGGCGATTCCATGCTAGAAAAATCAGCCATTTTCACAACATTTTTCAACCTGCTGTCCAAACAAACGAGGAACTTCAATTTTTTTGTGGTAATAATAAAGTACTAGTACTGGGTTGTCATGTAAAACAATGGCAACCAACAAAAATATCCTGTTCAATGGTGAATATGAAAATGTTGCGTGTCGTATGGGACATTTCTGAGTCCTGTACGGCACACAACATTTTCACTTTTAATTCACCCAAAATCAAAAAAAAATTGTTGGTTATCAGTTTTTCACATAACTACCCACTATGTCTTTATCATTGACAAAAAAGAACATTTTATTGCTCAAGCATTCAGTTTAGAGAGTAAAAATTAAAGTCGAAATGTCCCGTACGACAGGTATAGAATCGCCCGGATGTGTCCCCTACTATGATTGTCACAAATCGGTATTCTAAAGATCTTTTCCTATCATGTATTATGTACATGTATGTATCTCTGTGAATTCCTGCCCATCTCTTTACAGACAAACCAATAAAAATCACAATTGGTTCCGAGTGGTAGCCCTCCTAACCAATAGGAAGACTCATGGAAACATATCCTCAATACAGAAGTGGACACTGTGCGACCGCCTGACTGATCGTTTCCCATTATAGCGCCATCTATCTGGGTATAATGTATTCCAGGGTGCACTATTACGATGATCTTGCCTTTAATACATGTATGGAGGAAATGATTGATTTGTTGTGGTTGTGGGTATGGTGATTGTTTCCCCTGTGTGAATGAGAATCAGTCTGTGTACTCAAAGAGTTGACTAAGAAAGGAAAGTAGTTGGAGCAAACAATGATTTCATTAGAAAGTCATTAAAGGGAAGTTCACCCTGAAGAAAAGTTTGCTGTAAAAATAGCAGAAAAAAATGAAAAAAATATTGGTGAAGGTTTGCGGAAAATCCATTATAAAGATTAAGAAACTTATTAGAATTAAAGTTTTGGATTTGTGACATCATAGACGAGCAGCTGCCCCAAATGTTATGTCCCGGTAAATATGAAATGCATGAATTTTATTTTTAATGGTTCCTAATGACTTATTTTTCTTTTCTTTTCATGATCAGGTGTGAAATGATTTGTCAATTGATATGAAAAAGGACCAGTAAAACCATTTTCAATTTTCTGATATTTTTTTTCTAATATCACCTTTATTCAAAGCATAAAAACACCTTTTTGTCAGGCAAATTCAGATCTCTGAAAAACCCACCATTGAAGAAAATGCCTGATGGTTCCTTGTTTCATCAACTGTATGTCACTCAATCTGATTATAACTGGCTTGATCAGAACAACTATCAAAGCATTACCCAAGTCATAAGATTCTGGTTTGCCTTAACACAATGCATGCACTTTCTCCACATCATACGAAGCATTCCAGCACACTTCCTTACGAAGCATTCCAGCACACTTGGTAGGAAGCATTCCAGCACACTTCCTAGGGAGCATTCCAGCACACTTCCTAGGGAGCATTCCAGCACACTTCCTAGGGAGCATTCCAGCACACTTCCTAAGGAGCATTCCAGCACACTTAGTAGGAAGCATTCCAGCACACTTTCTAGGAGCATTCCAGCACACTTTCTAGGAGCTTTCCAGCACACTTCCTAGGGAGCATTCCAGCACACTCCCTAGGGAGCATTCCAGCACACTTCCTAGGGAGCATTCCAGCACACTTCCTATGGAGCATTCCAGCACACTTCCTAGGGAGCATTCCAGCACACTTCCTAGGGAGCATTCCAGCACATTTTCTAGGGAGCATTCCAGCACACTTCCTAGGGAGCATTCCAGCACACTTTCTAGGAGCATTCCAGCACACTTTCTAGGGAGCATTCCAGCACACTTCCTAGAAAGAATTCCAGCACACTACCTAAGGAAGCATTCCAACACACTTCCTAGGGAGCATTCCAGCACACTTTCTAGGAGCATTCCAGCACACTTCCTAGGGAGCATTCCAGCACACTTCCTAGGAAGCATTCCAGCACACTTCCTAGGGAGCATTCCAGCACACTTCCTAGGGAGCATTCCAGCACACTTCCTAGGGAGCATTCCAGCACACTTTCTGGGAGCATTCCAGCACACTTTCTAGGGAGCATTCCAGCACACTTCCTAGGGAGCATTCCAGCACACTACCTAAGGAAGCATTCCAGCACACTTCCTAGGGAGCATTCCAGCACACTTTCTAGGAGCATTCCAGCACACTTCCTAGGGAGCATTCCAGCACACTTCCTAGGGAGCATTCCAGCACACTACCTAAGGAAGCATTCCAGCACACTTCCTAGGGAGCATTCCAGCACACTTTCTAGGAGCATTCCAGCACACTTCCTAGGGAGCATTCCAGCACACTTTCTAGGAGCATTCCAGCACACTTTCTAGGAGCATTCCAGCACACTTCCTAGAAAGCATTCCAGCACACTTCCTAGGAAGCATTCCAGCACACTTCCTAGGGAGCATTCCAGCACACTTCCTAGGGAGCATTCCAGCACACTTCCTAGGGAGCATTCCAGCACACTTTCTAGGAGCATTCCAGCACACTTTCTAGGGAGCATTCCAGCACACTTCCTAGGGAGCATTCCAGCACACTACCTAAGGAAGCATTCCAGCACACTTCCTAGGGAGCATTCCAGCACACTTTCTAGGAGCATTCCAGCACACTTCCTAGGGAGCATTCCAGCACACTTCCTAGGAAGCATTCCAGCACACTTCCTAGGGAGCATTCCAGCACACTTCCTAGGGAGCATTCCAGCACACTTTCTAGGAGCATTCCAGCACACTTTCTAGGGAGCATTCCAGCACACTTCCTAGGGAGCATTCCAGCATACTTTCTAGGGAGCATTCCAGCACACTACCTAAGGAAGCATTCCAGCACACTTCCTAGGGAGCATTCCAGCACACTTTCTAGGGAGCATTCCAGCACACTTCCTAGGGAGCATTCCAGCACACTTTCTAGGAGCATTCCAGCACACTTCCTAGGGAGCATTCCAGCACACTTCCTAGGGAGCATTCCAGCACACTTCCTAGGGAGCATTCCAGCACACTTTCTAGGGAGCATTCCAGCACACTTCCTAGGGAGCATTCCAGCACACTTTCTAGGAGCATTCCAGCACACTTTCTAGGAGCATTCCAGCACACTTCCTAGGGAGCATTCCAGCACACTTCCTAGGGAGCATTCCAGCACACTTCCTAGGGAGCATTCCAGCACACTTTCTAGGAGCATTCCAGCACACTTCCTAGGGAGCATTCCAGCACACTTCCTAGGGAGCATTCCAGCATACTTTCTAGGGAGCATTCCAGCACACTTCCTAGGGAGCATTCCCTATGAAGTGTGCTTTAATGCTCCCCTATGAAGGGTGCTTTAACACTCCCCTATGAAGTGTGCTTTAACGCTCCCAAGAAAGTGTATTTTAACGCTCCCCTACATGTAGGAGGTGTGCTTTAACGCTCCCAAGGAATTGTGCTTAATTTATGGTTCAAGGACTATTAAACTTAACCCTGGATTTAACACTATACACTATCCTAACCCTTTTAAGGGTTTAAAAACCCAAACACAAACCCTATTGCAACCTTAACCCTATATCTTACACAAAATAAAGCCCGGAGCACTTGTCAACAGAGAAAATGTTGTGTCACCATAGATTAAGACATAAAATTGTACCACTCGTTAAATTTCAAAGTTGCTTCATATTCAAGGCGCTGGTCAAAAAATAGGGATCATCCCAGAAAACAAGGATGTCATTATAAACCAAGACAAACTAACCATGTCTTGATAAATTCAGAATGTCCTTGTTTATGGGGAGTTTTTTCACTTACCCCTGCGGAACATAGACTGCAATTACGGGGATTGGGAGTGCTAAAAATAGATTCAGTGACAGTGACTTCAATTCCCCCCATTTCACCATCTATTTTTTCACGACTTGCCAACTTCCAATAATCTTATTATGAAACCCGATATGGTTACATTGACTAGCGTGCTCGACTGATGTCGGCACCCGACAGGTGAATGAACTTTCCTTGATTTCTTGTGTGGAGAAATCTTTGAAAACTGAGAGTCTCTGTTAAACTGGGACGATCCCAATTTTCTGACCAGCGCCTCTACTGATATTATTATTAATATAATAATAAAAATACACAACTATATACAACCACTATCAGCAGAGGCGCACGGCCAATATGGGAGACTCTCTCCAATATGGGAAACAATCTCCCATATCTGAGGTTTGCAAAGCCAAAAGGAGAAAAGAAACACTAACAAGAACATAATTTTTTCCATCCAAAATGTTGTCTCACTGAGGTCAGAAGCCCATTTGTTTTGTATGTGGATGACAAGAATTTACCCTTATCTGTTATCATAACTAAGGTAGAAGGGGAATTTTAAAAGTAGACGGTGAAAAGGGGTAATTTTTCATGAGGATTCTGCTTATCACATTTCCATTTGCCGTCTAGGTAATCGTTTTACAGCAAATGTGAACAAAGGAAATTGGTCTCCCAAACTGGAGTCTTGGAGACTGTCTTGGAAACTGAAAGTGGATACCCAAATTCTTTACAAAATGTCTCTGATTGGATTTGGAGACTGTCTCCCACATGGCCATGGGAGACAGTCTCCCATACTGGCCTAACCCAGAGAGCTCCCGCCCGCGCAGCGGGCGGGAGCCCAGAAGCTTACCGTGTATTTTACCATTGTCACCGGACTAGGGTGATTTATGGTCTAAATATTTCTCCAAATGAATTGTGAAAACGGAAAGGATACAATTACCACGATTATATGGATGAAGGTCTAACGAGTGGCAGATTCCTGACATCTGGGCACAGTCTGGAACCTCAAAAAAACGAAAAGTTATCTCCTTCTACCCAGTCTCGATCGGCCATTTTGTTACGATTTTTAACAAAAATGGCCGATCGAGACGGGGTAGAAGGAGAGAACTTTTCGTTTTTTTGAGGTTCCAGACTGTGCCCAGATGTCAGGAATCTGCCACTCGTTAGACCTTCATCCATATAATCGTGGTAATTGTATACTTTCCGTTTTCACAATTCATTTGGAGAAATATTTAGACCATAAATCACCCTAGTCCGGTGACAATGGTAAAATACACGGTAAGCTTCTGGGCTCCCGCCCGCGCAGCGGGCGGGAGCTCTCTGGGTTAATACTGGCCATGCACCTCTACTGATTGCATTGTTATCTTGCAACTGATTGGCCGAAAGCAAATTAGTCAGTGAAAAGCACTGGCTACATTTTTCTGAGGCAAAGATTTCAACATTTGTCCAATGTCGTTATACGTACCCCGGTCTAATAAATATAAAAAAGAACTGAACCATGGCATGGGCATGGGACATGGGACTGGGACTGGGTCGGCCGTTGCCTACTCACCGAACAGCCACTCGTACACTTGTGTCATCTTGTTTCTCTGGCATGTTAACTGCTCGTTACGGGAATGACTACAGATAATAGATTGACTCAATTCGATTCAATCTCTTCGCACTTGTTCGATTGTGAACACTGACATAACGTTACGCTTCTTGAATCTTGCGGCAGGTAGGTTGACTGCGGGGCCGGCGGGGGCGGAGAGGCGACTGACCAACTAACCAGGTACCGGTAGCCTACGTCCAGCAGGTTCAACAATGGTGCTCCGCTGATGAACATAAAAACTCATTGATCGAAACGTTTTGAAGACTGACTTGCATAAAATACGGAAAGGCAATAGAATACAGATTGCCCGACAGCAGCCAAGCGTTTTGCCTATGAGTCACAGCTCCTATACACGGCAGCGGCGGCTTTTACACGGAGTGAACGGTAATAAGAATAAACCAAATTTCCCGTTTCCTTGCAAACAACTTGCGCTTGCCAGCTAGCTAGCTAGCTAGCTAGCGCAGACCACTTGTTAGAACTGATATGCTTCTACCGCAAGATGGCGCTCTTATAATTTTAGTTTTTCACACAATATAGCTAAATATTTCGATAGTGCATGCGGGCTAAATGTGAAGAGCTCACTTGCAAAAGGGGTTAGGTCCATTTTTCATCAAATTTGATTTTTTTTTTTTGTCTCAATGTATAGATTTTTAGTAGCCCTATAAGATGATACCGAAGAAAAGTTGAAAGTCCCATTAAAAATGGATCTAAAATGGCAAAGAAAAATCACTTTTTTTCAAAAGGGGTTAGGTCCATTTCAGTTTAGTTGCAAAAGGGGTTAGGTCCACACATAATTTTGTTTGGAAAACAATATTTCAAAAAATATGAAGACAGGTAGATTTCTATTATACCCAATTTTATGTTCTCATGGTAGGGTATCATGAAAATTTAGTTTCGCATAAGAATATTGCAATATAGGAGAACAAAAAAAAATGATTGACTGGACCTAATCCCTTTTGCAAACAAAAAAAAAAGCTCATTTGCCAAACTGAGGGGTTAAGTCCATTGTTCATAAAATTTTATTGTTTTCTGTCTCAAAACTTCACAATTTTAGTCGCTCTGATGAAAACAAAGAAAATTTGAAATTCACATGAAAACGTGAATAAAAGTGGCAAAGAAACTATGCTATATGACTTAGATGGACCTCTGTCACGAGTTTGGCGATCCCACCTCGAAGCTATAGAAAGTTATTGTGTGTACAACACAGCACAGTGCCAGTCATGGAAAGTTCATTGACCTTTGACCTTAATCAAATTCAACTCACATTCGAACTTGACCTGCACCTTCAAGAGATGGACCTCTTGTATGAATTTGGCAATCCCAGCTACCTCGAAGCTTTAAAAAGGTATTATGTGTACAACACAGCACAGTGCCAGTCATGGAAAGTTCATTGACCTTTGACCTTATTCAAATTCGGCTCACATTTGAACTTGACCTGCACCTTCAAGAGATGGACCTCTGTTATGAATTTGGCGATCTCACCTCGAAGCTATAGAAAGTTATTGTGTGTACAACACAGTACAGTGCCAGTCATGGAAAGTTCATTGACCTTTGACCTTTGACCTTATTCAAATTCGACTCATATTCGAACTTGACCTGTACCTTCAAGAGATGGACCTCTGTTATGAATTTGGCGATCTCACCTCGAAGCTATAGAAAGTTATTGTGTGTACAACACAGCACAGTGCCAGTCATGGAAAGTTCATTGACCTTTGACCTTATTCAAATTCGACTCATATTCGAACTATCAATTCGATTCAATTCATTTATTTTCTCTTTCAATCTTTTTACATTTACAATGATAGTTCAATATACATATTTACAAAATATAACATTTAAATCATTTTTTATAATATAATAATACCATGAAATCGAAAGGGAAGGAGACCAACTAAAAAGCAGAGCTTGTAAGGTGAAGGCCCCCTTTTATAAGTAAATTTTATGAATAAAAAATAAGATAAAATAAAGAAATAAACAATATTTATATATATATATATATATATATATATATAATGAATAAAAAATAAACAAATAAAAATAAATGATTCAGTATACACTGTATACAGATATCGTAAAGCGATTAAGCATATATACAAAGAGAAATTAATAAAGACATTTACATATTAAGTTCTGAATTACATTACTTTGGGAAAAAAACGATAATCTAATATGAATTCAGAAGATTTTTTTTTTAAGTTTTCCTTTGAAATTTTGTATAGAATTACATTGTATAATATCCTTTGAAAAAGAATTCCATAATTTTGGACCAGTAAAAACAAATGTCTTCTGTGCAAACGATGTTCTATTCAGAGGTAAATGAAAGGAACTCGCCTGGCGAGTGAAGTGCTTATGAATTGTATCATTTTTTACAAACATGTTATTAAAAGGTAACGGTAATTGTTTATTGATAAACTTGTACATTAACTTGACCTGTCCTTCAGGAGATGGACCTCTGGTATGAATTTGGTGATCCCACCTCGAAGCTATAGAAAGTTATTGGATGTACAACACAATTGTTGACGACGACGACGCCGACGCCGACGACGCCGGGAATAGTGATACCTATGTCTCGCTCCGCTACGCAGGCGAGACAAAAATCACTTTTTTAAATCAAAATAGATTGGATTCATTTCAGTTTACTTGCAATAGGGGTTAGGTCCACAATGATAATTTTTTTAAGAATAAATATAAAAAAATTGACGACAGGTAGATTTCTTTTATACCCAATTTTATGTTCACATGATAGGGTAGTACATCATGACAATTTAGTTTCTCATAAGAATAATGCAGTATAAGTGAAAATAAAAAAGATGGTTTTTCTCGGAATGGTCCAAAGTGGACCTAACCCATTTTACAACTAAACTCTTCATGTGTATACAGTGCGTTTCAGACTAGGAAGTCATCATCTGGTACGGGATAAAGGTGCGAGCCTCTAACTCCCGGTCGCTTCTCGTAGGATTGATCACTGAAAACTATACTATCCGGGGGGGCAGTCAAATATATTGTTGTACACACGCGTGACCAAGGAATTTCCAAACACAAAATAACCCCCTAAACAAGTTTTTCGCGGGCTTTATTTACATATTTTGGCCCCTAAACAAGTTGTCGCCAAAATATGACCTCGGGGAAAAAGCTTGGGAAAAAACCTTGAACACGTTTGGCTATATAGTCTTTAAAAAAAAAGCTTTGGGGAAAAAAAACATACCCTAAATACGTTTGACCCCGCAAATGACCATTGACCAGTCTTTCAAAACCACCCTTTTTCTTGAAAATCGGTGTTTTTTATACCCTTAACGAGTCCACGCGCGGACCGCGTCCAAAACTGAAAAAACACCCCTTTAAACGCGTTTTTTGGTCACGCGTGCATGTTTACAGCAATATATTTGACTCCCCCCCCCCCCCCCGGGTACTTCATGAGCTTGCAAAGCTCAAAGTGCTTATTTTGCCAAAATATATGAATATTTCTTTTAAATGTGTCTGTTGTTGGCATTTGTAAGATTATTCCAGTCATTGATTAGGCCTACTCTTCTACTGAAAGACTTATTTCTCACATCCAGTTTGCTATGGGATTTCAATAATTTCATGGAGTGACCTCTTGTAGAGTTATTATCCGACTTGGAAAAAAAATGGTCTGGAGAAATGTTGACCAATCCATGCATAATCTGGTGGACCATTATCATATCTCGATCTCCTCCTGTAATAGAGTGAGTACAATCATGTTAAGTTCCCCGAGTCTCCTTTCATATGGGAAGTTTCTCCAATCCTTCACTAGTTTTGTTGCTCGCCTCTATATAGCTGTACTCTCTCAACCTTCTTGGCATGTTCTATAAATCTACCGTTCTAGATGACGCTTCCATATTCCAGATGTGGCCTAATTAATGTCATGAAGAGAATTGGCAAGGTAGATTTGTTTAGCTGAGTGAAAGTTCTCTTTACAATTCCAAGCAGTCGGCATGGGCGGAAATCTCTCCTTGAAGGTAAAGGGGACACAATTGAGTTTTCCATTTTTATGTTCTACAGAATAGTAATACTAACTCAAACACACACACACATACATTATACACACACCTAATATATTTATATATATATATATATATACATATTTCGAAGACGGGGTATTCCTAACTAAAGATATGTTGATATTTCATCATGCGACCTGAAAACCATTAATGCGAGTGCGAAGCGCGAGCTGAAAGTTTTTTTATTTTCCAACCTAAAAACTAGACATTCGTTACACTTTTTCAAATCATGAACAGGATAGGAATTACCTAAAAACTGGACATTCGTAACACTTTTTCAAATCATGAACAGAATAGGAATTTAACTAAATAATAGATGTAAGTGCGAGCTGAAAATTTTTGATTTTCCACCCTAAAAACTGGACATTCATAGCACCATGATAGCACTTTAAAAAGAATATGAACAGGATATGAATCTAAACAATTAATGCGACTATGCGAGCGTGAAGCGCGACCTGAAAGTTTTTGATTTTCCAACCTAAAAACTGGACATTCATAGCACCTTAAAAAGAATATGAACAGGATAGGAATCTAATCAATTAATGCGAGCGCGAGCTGAAAGTTTTTGATTTTCCAACATACATACTAGACATTCTTAGTACTTTAAAAAAAATTATGAACAGGATAGGAATCTAAACAATTAATGCGGGCACGAAGCACGAGCTGAAAGTTTGTATTTTCTAACCTAAAAACTGGACAATCGTAACACTTTTTCAAATCATGAACAGGATAGGAATCTTACTAAACAATACTAGATTCGATCGCGAAGTGTGTGCTGAAGATTTGTCATTTCCGGCCTTAAAATTTGTATTATTAGCATATTTTGAAATCAAGGACAGGGTAGCTATGTAACTAAATTTCATGAAAGATTACAAAATATCTTAAATTGATTCTTGATAAACCATATGTGTGTGTGTGTGTGTGTGGATTTTTGAATGTATTTTTCTTATGTACTCTCTAGATTATCATTGTATATATTTTTTCATCTCATTCTTGTTGTAATGTTAAAAGGGCCCCTCTTACAAGCTCTGCTTCTATGGACTATGGGGTCCCAAACCTATCATGTATTCTCATTTTTTTGTAAAACTGTGTAATATGTCTCTTGTTTTTATTGGTTTAAATAAACTTGAACTTGAACTTAATGTGAGCGCGATGCGTATCCTGATTTTTTTTTCCAACCAAAAAGTCATCTTCTTTACACCTTATAGCAATTAACAGGATCGTATCTGACTCAATCATATTACTGATACGAGCGCGAAATTTTTTTTTTTTTAATATTCAGATCTGAAAACTGGATCTTTCACGCACTTTTGAAAATAAATAACAAGCAGTTTATCTCAAAAAGCAATGCGAGCGCAAAGCGCGAGCTATTTTTTTTTAAAGATTTAAACCTACAAATGATGAAAAAGATATATATCTTCCTAAATAAATGATTTGATTTTATATATTTCGATATAAAAAGTGAAAATAAAAATTAAGCACGTTTTGAAATAAAGAGATGGCTGTGCATTCATGCAAAGCGCGAGCGAATTTTTTATTTTCATACTATGACCTGAAAGTTTTCTCTTTTTTTCAATTATTCCCCTCCCCTTCCATCATTTAATTTTCTTCCTCGATCGTCCTATCTTTCTTGTTATTTTTCTCCTCACCTTCCTATTCTGCGCCGCCAATAGGGGGCGGGCCGCCGCCGCTTCGCCCCCTTGATCTACCTATGATGACCCCTCCCACGACAAGAATTTTGTGTAAAAATGGAATATAAAAGTCTCGTTAATAGAGTATTTAAAAACAAATTTTGGGGGATTAAACATAGTTAAAATTCACTGAGAAAGATTAATCATAACTCATGAAAACTATTCTTTTTACTGAGTACTCGAACAATGAAAATATTCTTATATTCCAAGCAAATTTGGAATAAAACGAAAATGAATTTGTTTAACAAAGGTATGTTTTACGGGGTATATATGGAACATTCTCGTTTACCATCTATGCACTAAATTTACTTATAAGTGTCCAGAGGCGATTTTCTTTTTTCGTCAATTTTATTAGTAATGAAATTGATAATGGTCATCGATGTCATCAATGTCATCACTCTTTCGCTGGCATATAGGGCTAGATGCGAGTTCGAGAATAGTCGGGTCGGTATATGCCTTTCTTTTCCTATCCAAGTTCTTAACAAAAACTATCTGTTTATATATATTTCGAAATTCGAGGATACATGTGTATAATTTCGATTTTAAATTATGTATTTTTTCCATAATAAAAGACCACAAATAGCAGGGGGGACATTTGATATTATGTCCCCCCTTTCCAAAATGGTAGGGGGGACGCGCCCCCCCCCCTGTCCCCCTGGGATTTCTGCCCATGGTAGTCGGTATGCCTTATTAACAGCTAGAGACACATGCTGATGAAATTTCAATTGGTTATCGACTGTTACCCCAAGATCCAAATCTAGAGGGCTATTATTCGAATCATCCTTAATTTTGTGAAATTATACTGCACAGGCGCACCGGAACACTTTCAGTTTTAGGGGGGGGGGCAAAATCCCGAAGGGGGCACAATGTTTTTGACAGCGTGAGATACCGAAGCGATCGAGCGGGAGAGGGTGTGGGACCCCCACGGTAAGGACTTTGTGTAAAAATGGAGTATAAAAGTTGCGTTTCTAGGAGCATTCAAAAATAAATTTCTTGAGAATTAAACATAGAATTCACTACGAAAGACTATACTCATAATTTATGAGGCCCTATGAAATACGCGCAAAACGATCGCTTCGGAATGTGGTTTTCATGTCTGATCAATTAAAATACGTATTACGCTTATATTGACTCAAAATACCAGAAATTACATTTTTCATGCAATATTCTTTCATAAACATTTATTTAGGTACATTTACATACACGGACGACGCGAGAGAGCACAATCATCATAAGTTTCAAGTAATTCCTGTCAGAACAAGAGTGTATTAAGCAGAAGAAGCGTAACAACAGAAACAAAAGAAATTCTAATGAATGTCTTTTCAAATTCAAAATGTCATACTGTTCTGACGTGGCAGACGTCGATAAGCACTTCAATCCCCATTCTATGCAAATCATTTCTGACATCAGCATTGGAGATAGTCCCTGATTATCCATGCATGGGCAATACGTTTCATATTTTGTAACTGGAGGAAAAAGAAATATGACAAGCTTAATTGTCTAACAATTTAAAACTTTTCTGAAAATCATTAAAGTTTAAAACATTACTCGATTTATGTGTTTTCTTTTGCATGTTTTGTATGGCTGGGAAGCACTTTTGGATGACTCCTTCAAAATCTTCTTTTTTCTTTACATATTTTCTGGGGAAAATGTGACCATAACTAGGAAATGATGAATATCAAATTCCAGGAAATATTCATTTGTGAATAATCATGAACTGATTAACAAACTACCGCAGTTCATAATGTACATTATGTCACATTATTTAGAAGAAAACAATTATACATTCCAATAGCGGATGTGGTTGACGGTACATCATGTGGAGTTTTCGAAAAAGTGGATATATAGAGGAAGAAGTGAAATTGATAGGGGGATGAAGTGGACAGTTGATAGTCGAGTAATTTTTTGTTTAAATGATCGAGCGTAGTCCTGAAAAAGACGGTAAACCAGAAAAGGTTGAAGAGGCTTGAGTAGTTGATATATACACAACAAAAAAAGTAAGTCCTCCCTAAACAAACATCAATAATTTCCGAACCAATGCGAGTTTTTAATATATTTTTACATGAGCGTGTAGGTAATTTTATAAGCTATCCTCTGAGTAAAATGTTATGGACGTATTTTACGTCATGCTTCAGTGAGCACCGTCAAAAGGCAAAAATGTCACTTTTCAAAAGTCACAAGCCAAATATCATTACTTTGATTCCATTTTATTGGAACTAATTCCACATTCTCATCATGAAAAATTGTCAGAAGGCTTGTAAAAGGTACTTTCTAAAAGACGATACAACATTTTTGGCTAAATGTCAGGGTTGAATAAACACAAGTCCAAATTTGCTATAATTGGATTTTTTACACATTTCTATCAATAAAAATGATAGATTATGATGACAGTTATTTTTGGGAAGAGTATCTTCAACAATATTCATCGTTTCACGGTTCAATGAACATTGATTGAAACAAAAAATACGACTTTCAAATATCATAGGCATGTAATGTTTCATTTTGGTAACTGAAAATGATCTTTCCTCAACTTTTTCGTTATTTTCATATGACCAATTAATACGCTTCAATGATTCAAAGGCGTTTAATTAAACATTCACGCTTGAATGAACATGTGGAATGTAATTAGCACTTTTTTACGTTATTGGAAAAAATGCAATTTGTAACTATGGATATCTGTCAAAAAACCTCCTTGCATAGTTCATTTGATTTGATTTTTATGAGAATCCCGATGTTTAATGCATCAGTGAGCACACAATATTCGAAAATTATGCAAATGAAAAGAAAGTTCAAGGCCTCGGCCCCACTCTGTGCCGTATTGAATGGTTATTTTGGTGTGTGCGCCTTTTGGATAGTGTTACTCTGAAGCTGTGGGTGGCGGTGAGTTGAAGTGAGCTTGTGTGAGTGTCCGGGGAGAGAGATGAGGGGGGAGGGGGTACGGGGGTAAGGTGGGTGTGTAGGGACGTTTTAGGATAATAACTTTCCTCTAACCTTTAAAATAATCTTTTATCCTTATTTTTTACTCTTGTACAATTAATATGTGCAAAAGAGATTATTTCTATTCTATTCAGGAAAAAAGTCATCTTTTACAAAGTATTTTTTTTTGTCGATTGATATGGGGTTTTCCCCTCTGCTTTCACATTGTTATAGAAGAGAAATTTGGCAGTTTAATTTCATTTGTAATCATTTTTTAAATATTTGTAATCTCATTGATATTGATATATTCATTTGTTTGATTGTTTATTGATTGTATACATGCAAAGAATCTGTATTTATATGAATTGTGATTGTAAACTTATTGATTTGAAAGAGGAAGACAATAAAATATCATTCAAAACAAAAAAATTTCCCCTATCGGCCGCTCGAATGTGATTTTTGCCTTATTTAAATAGTGCGAGCGCGAAGCGCGTGCTATTTTTTATTTCAGGTATTTTGTCCTAAAATTTATAAATTCTGGGCAATGTTTGTGATCCTAAACGATATGTGTATCCAACTAAATAATTACTGCGAGCACGAAGCGCGAGCAAAATTTCTTTTATTACGTTTTGATCTGATAAAAAAATGATCTGTTAACAGCTGCTCAGGCAGTTAGCCGTGAAAATTTTTTAATATTTCAACAATCAAATAATGCAAAAGCGAAGCACGAGCTGAAAATTTTGACATTTCTATCTGAAGAATTGAAATTCTAAGCACGCTTTTTCTAATCGTGAAAAAAAGGATAAGTATATAACTAAAATAATTGATGCGAGCGCGAAGCGCGAGCTGAAAATTCGAGATTTACACCTAAAATGGGACACTCTATATAAGTTTTTTTTTTATCATGAAAAGGATGAGTAATTGGAAATCTTCTTAGAATGCAAGCGCAAAGCGCGAGCAGAATTTTTTTTATATTGTGATCTGAAACTGGATAATGATTTAAATAGAGAACAAGCTGCGTATCTGAATAAACATGCGCGCGTGTGTTTCAGATTTTGACCCAGAATCTGGGCATTCTAAATACCTTTTTGTCATGAAATTCAATAAAGTGAGCGCGAAGCACGATCTAAAAATATTTGTTATTCCGATCTGGAAAAGAGTCAATTTAAGCTCTGCATTTCAAGCACTTTGTAGGAAAATTGTGAGTTGGATGTATGGATCACAGTTAAAATATAGATGATATATTTCATTATTATCACTTTGAGTTTTGACATAGGACCGGAACATGCCATCTTATGAAAATGATGACTATCTTCCTATTTCTTTACCTAAGCGCGAGATGAATCTTGTCGATATTCCATTCTGAAAAAAGGGACAATTTGATTACTCAATCAATATCTTATTTACTAATCTATAATGAGCCTAATGAGAGCGAGAAATCTGTTGATATTATGGCCTGAAAGCTGGAAATTTAATGCACTTTTGTAAATATGAACAAGATGCGCTGCATGAATATAATTCAACAATCAATGCGAGCGCAAATCGCGAGCCGAAATGTTTGACAAACTGTCATGAAATGGGAATTTTAAGTTTGTTAATAGAAATAATATTTAGATATACATGTACATAACTCACAAAATGCGAACGTGCACCGCTAGCTGATACGTTTTGGCAATCTGACCTGAATAGTGATATTTTTAGAACTTTATGGAATACAGGAAATTAATAGGTACCTGACGAATGAAATTTTGCGAGCGCGCAGCGCGAGCAGAAAATGTTAATATTCAGACCATAAACCATAGATTTTTACAGAGCACTTTTTAATAATCAATTTGTGAATCAAACAAAACAATGAAAGCTCGATTTCCGAGCTGAAATATGTTTTGTATATTGACTTCAAAATTTGATATTTTAAGCTCCATATTAAGCAAGATATGTAAATCACCTAAAAAGCAATGCGAGCGCGAAGCGCGAGCGAAAATTTCATAAAGGGACCTAGTGTGACATGAAAAAAATATTTTGTATAATTATTTTCCAAAGTCTTTATCTCATCTTATTTTATTCACTCGCCTTCCTCCTCTTTCCCTTCTTTTTTCCCTTTCTTTTTTCTCCTCTATTTCCCCTTCGTTTTCTTTTGTTTTCTTTCTTCCCCCCTTTGTTCCTTTTTTGTCCCCCCTGGATCCGCCTATGCTGTTGATTGGAATAATAAATAAAAATAATCTGTTCAAATGGGGCTTGAAAATCCAGTTTTCAAGTCAACAAAAAATTCTTCTCGTAATTCGAGATATCATTATTTTTTTTTATGCATCCTGATATGTTCAGGGGCCGCGGAAGCGGGGGGGGGGGGCTGGGGGGCTTCAGTACGTTTTTGTACGTTTTTGTACACGGTTTTGGAAAAAAGTGGGGGGAGGGCCTTTCCCCTTAATTTAAAACTCATGATGCCGCCACTCATGCTAAGATTACCTTGAAGTGTCCAAATTGCTTTACTTTGTCGCTGTGTGCTCATTCGCATAACACACTGATCCTTGTTGATGGTTTAACACCGAAACCTAGTATCTTTCTTTAATATTTTCAGTTCTTATGTATGTTTTTTATATTGTGTCGAAGCGATTTGATCAAAGTGTGATTAGAGATGATTATAAACTGCAAATGACGGTTGTGTATGTTAGGAAAATACTCGTCTTGAACAAGACGAGTTTAAAATTTTAATGTCAAAATCAGGTTGCGCAGAAAAATTGGACAAGATTGGTTCTTGATATGACAACCGCGCTTATTCGACGATTCACTCATTTGCAGCAGGGTTAGGGTTAGGTTAGGGATCCTGGGGGCTGGTGGCACAGTGCCCCCCCCCCCGTCCCCACACTTTTTGAAGCACTGAAAAAGTGCCCTTTTAGCGCAAGAAAAATGCCCCCACACGAATGTATGTGCTCCTTTCACCTGAGGAGGACCCGTTTTAGGCGTTACCATGTTCCCTTTCTCGTTTAAGTGCCAATTTTTACCCAAAAAATGCCCCCTCTCGAACATGTTCTGTACCCCTTAGACCTGATAATGACCCGTTTTATGTGTTAGCAAATGCCATTTCTCATTATGAGTGCAACTATTTACCCCAAATCCCCCCTTCTACGAACGTGATCTGTACCCCTTTCACCTGAGAAGGACCCGTTTTATGTGTGAGCAAGTGCCCCCTTATACCTTCTTGTTAGTGCCCTTTCTCGAATCAGTGCCCCTTTTTACCCAAGAAAGTGCCCCTTACGAACATTTTCTGTGCCCTTTCACCTGAGGACCCGTGTTATGTGTTAACGATTGCCCGGCCTTTTCAAGAAAACAATATTTTTATGTTGCTGTACATGTACTTATGAAGGAAAAAAAAAACAAGTTGTAAGAATAATCCTTCGTGCCTTAAGTTTCTTGAGTCTTGTGAGTGGGGTAGAAAAGCAGTGGCGTACAGATGGGTGGGGGCTTAGGAGGCACAAGGAAAAGGGCAATATAAAAACAAAGAAAAAAAGGACTTATCGGCAGACTTATCTACAGTGGCATAATAAGCCAAAAATTTTGAGGGGGCTAGATTTGTCGTATATATCAAGTAAAAGAAGTTACAAGCGCGCTATAAAAAAAAAATTGGCAACAAAAATCAAATTTGTGATAGATATTGACATAATTTATTCAAAAAATAATTTCATATTTTACCCTTCTTTCTTTCCTTTTCTCTTTTTTGGTCTTGATATTTTTTGGAGGTAGGAGGGCGGGGGCAAGAGCCCCCAAGCCCCCACTCATCTGTATACCACTGCTTATCTACCCCATTCACATGACCCATGAAACTTAACGCACTTAGGATTATTTTTAAACTTTTTTTCTTCTTTCATAACTACAAGTCATGTACAGTAACATATAAAAATTAGAATACTTTTTTCTTGGTTCAAAGGGGCAATCGTTATTAGCTCATATATTTTAATTAATTCGATGCAGGGGCGGATCCAGCCTTCGCCAATATGAGCCCGGAATTTTTTTTCAGCCACACTCCCCGATCGGCCGCTCGACGTTGATTTTTGTTTGTATCTATGAAGGGGTAGTCATAGTCCCTTCTAAGCTTTATTCTTATAAATAAACATCAATGTATAATAATCTCATATTGTTTGAAGAGCGCGAAGCGCGAGCTATTTTTCGTGTATTTTATCCTAAAATTTAAACATTCTGGGCAATGTTTGTGATCCTAAACGAGATGTTTATCCAACTAAATAATCGCGCTCGCAGATATTTTAAATATACGTTTTGATCTGAAAAAAAAGATCTGTTAACGGCTTCTTGCAGTTAGCCATGAAGACGTTACATATTTCCAATAATCAAATAATGCGAGCGTGAAGCGCGAGCTGAAAATGTTGACATTTCTACCTGAAGAATGGAAATTCTAAGCACTTTTTGTAATCGAGAAAAGGATACGTATATAACTAATACGAACGCGAGCGCGAAGCGCGCGCGGAATAATTCGAGATTTACACCTAAAATTGGGACATTCTATTCATGTTTTGTAAATCACGAAAAGGATGAGTAATTGGAAATCTTCCTACATTACTAATGCGAGCGCAAAGCGCGAGCAGAAAATTTTTGATATTGTGATCTGAAACTGGATAATGATTTAAATAGAAAACAAGCTGTATGCGTATCTGAATAAACATGCTAGCGCGTGTTTATTCTGGGCATTCTAGACACCTTTTTTGTCATGAAAATCAATATAAAATATTCCGATCTGAAAAGGGTCAATGTCTGAATTTCAAGCACTTTGTAGGAAAATTGTGAGGTGGATATGGATCACAGTTGAAAAAGAGCTGATTTGGTTTATTATTATAAACGAGATTTGACATATTCAAATTCAAATTTATTTATTTCACTTCCATCAAACAAAAACAAATTGTATACCATATATAAACATAAATATTTGTATCCGTTGCAAAAAAAAATTAATAATAGTTGTGAAAAAAAAACACTTAGACAATTTTGGCAACACAATGTAGAATTATGTATACTATTTTTCAATAGAAATTAAATTAAGATGGAAATGGAGGGACCCACTAAAAAGCAATGCTTGTACAATGTTGGCCCCTCAAGAAATAGATAACACAACAAATAACAAAATAACAAAGTACAAATACAGATATATGTAATCAAATGAGAAAAAAAATGAGAGAGAAATAATACTCACAAAATAAATACGAAGTTATCAAAAAATTTATTTGATATAGGACAAAATAACCCTTCTTAAAATATATCCACCCTTTCCCACCCCACCCTCCCCCCCCCCCCCCCAGAAAAAGAGAAGAAAAAAGGGGAGAATGCCCTGAGAAGATGGATGGGTGCTGCTGAACGTAGGTAGAACATATGCCATCGTGGACTCAAGCAAACTGGATTCAATGATGTGTATAAAAGGAGAAAAAAATATACAAAATAACCTGGAAAGAATATAATGCACGAAAAATGTGATTGATGCCGTGAACAAATAACCGGTAAGAAGGCGGATAAGCGGACAGGAAAGAAAGAGAAAATAGAGGAGAGGATAGACACAATAATGTATGAGGTTCAATAACGAGCACATCTGAGAAGGACTTGTGTCAGATTTGTTTGTTTGTTTTTTCAATAAAAAAAGGATAATGATTATTTTATGTTTTAATTATAGTCTTTATAGTAATAATGATGACTTGACAGAAATGATGAATTAGACTTAATTTGGGAGTATATTATAAGATTTTAATAGAGATAATTTGAATTCAGTCTTAAAAGAGTTCAAAGATTTTGCAGTTGTTATATCATTATGAAGTGAGTTCCATAACTTCGGTCCATACTAGACCGGGACATTCTAAAAACATTATGTCATGAAAATGATGATTATCTTCCTTCGTTTTTCCCCTCTCTTCTCCGTTCTTTTTCTTTCCCCGGCTTTTTTTTTTTGCTCTCCAACTAGGAGGGGGGGGGGAGGGCGGGCCCCTCGGCCCCCCGTGATCCGCCTATGAGATGATTATATAACTTAAAAACTAAAACTAAAAAGTAAGGTCATGAATCATCGTAGGTCTATATAAAAAGCATGCTAATTAGACAGTAATAAGGCTAATTAAGGTCAAGTCCACTCCAGAAAATTTTTGATTTGAATCAACAGAGAAAAATCCAACAAGTATAATGCTAAAAAAATTCATCAAAATCGCATGTAAAATAAGAAAGTTATGATATTTTTAAGTCTCGTTTATTTTTCAAAAAATAGTTATATGAACAAATCAGTGACATGTAAATGAGAGAGTCGATGATGGCCCTCACTCACTATTTCTTTTGTTTTTTATTGTTTGAAATATACAATATTTTAATTTTTACAAATTTGACAGTTATATAGGGACCAACTTGGCTAAATCATAAAATGTTTTTAAAATGGTAATTCTGCATGTTCAGAGAGGAATAAAACTTTCTTTCACACGAAAATGAGGGGAAAATTTGAATATTTCATATTTCACAGTGGCGGATCCAGGGGGTGGCGCAGGGGGCGCGCCCCCCTAATATTTAGGCGCCGCTCAAAACAAAATAAAAGAAAAGTAAAAGAAAGAAAAGGCGCTGCTTGAAAAAATAAAAATAAAGGAAAGAAAAGAAAAAAAAAATACACTGATATAATATTAGCAACAGTAAGGAAAGACTATCCCCAGCAAAGTACAATCATATCATCTTCCTTATCTTTTCTTTTAACTTCCCTTTTCCCAACAACTTCGCCGGTTAAAAATAATCAGCAGTGCGCTGCCTGCATAAATTATAACTGGCGCCAATCAAGAATAATCGGCGCTGGACAAGAATAATCAGCGCCATTTGGTTATATAAATCGGCGCTAGTCGAGAAAAATCGGCACTGCCAGAGTCTTAACCGGCGCCGATCAAGGATAATCTGCGCCACCTTAATCTAACTCGGCACCAGATAAAAATAATCGGCGCCATCTGGTTATAAATCGGCGCCGGTGCAGAAAAATCGACGCTGCCTGAGTTCTTAACCGGCGCCGATCAAGGATAATCAGCGCCACCTATATCTAAATCGGGGCTGGTCAAGAATAATCAGCGCCATCTGGTTATAAATCGGCGCTGCCTGAGTCTTAACCGGCGCCGATCAAGAATAATCAGCTCCACCTAAATCTAAATCGGCGCCGGACAAGAATAATCAGCACCACCTGGTTAAAAATCGGCGCCAGTCAAGAATAATCGGCGCCTCCTGGTTCTAAATCGGCGCCAGTCAATAAATTATGAATTGCCGCTGCCTGAATCTCACGTGACGTCGGTAAAAATAATCAGCACTACTTGTTCTAAATCGGCGCCGGTCAAGAATAATCAGCGTCCCCTGGTTCCAATAAATAGGCGCCGGTATAGAATAATGAAGAAGGGCTATTGCCAACCAAATCTAGATCGGCGCCGGTCAAGAATGATCAGCGGCACCTGGTTATACATTTTATTGTTGAATGGTCATAACAAAGCTTATCGCATGCCCTTACAGAGTGGACTGGGGCGGGGCAGTTGCCCACAGAATGACAGATGTCATGAAATCTTTAATTTATTAAAAAAATCCTAGAATCATACAAAAGCGTATATATATAGAGCAAATCCTTTAATTTTGATCTTATTTTCCAATGCTTTAATAAAAAGAAGGTCAGTCACTTTTCTTCTTTACACATTGCACATTGTGCCACCTCTATGGCCTTTAGTTTAAGACAGATACTATAGTGTTTTACAGGGGCCGCGGAACGGTTTTCAAAGTGGGGGGGGGGGGGGGCTGACCATGCTAAAAATCACAATCATATGGTCAATTTTAAGTTTTTGTACACGGTTTTGGAAAAAAGTGGGGGGGGGGGGGCTGAAGCCCCCTCAGCCCCCCCCCCGGTTCCGCGGCCCCTGTTTTATGAAGATGATTCGATATTTTAGCCCAAAACTTTGCTAAAACCCGTTGCTAGTACCGGGAGTGTATAATTACGCAACCAGTCGTATATTGAGATTGAGCTACACAACTCGTTCTTTATTCATGCTATTTAATTAAAATCGTGCTTAAATTATCTGCTTCTCAGATTGGAATATAAAAAGTTTCAGCTCGCGCTTCGCGCTCGCATCATTTCTGTAGCAAAACCCCATACTTTTCATGATTAAATAGGTGAATAGAATGTCCCTTTTTCAGGACTAAACGTCAAAAGAACTCCCGCTTCGATTTGCAATAATCTTGTTCTTTATTACAAACGTCCATTAAATTGTCATTTTTTTCAGATCGAAATATCAAAATTTTAAGCTCGTGCTTCGTGCTCGCATCTATTGTTTTTTTTAGATACCCATCTTAATCATTGGTACCAAAAATGCATAAAATATCAAGCTTATTTCTGGTCAAAATATAAAGAAATTTCAGCTCGCCCTCGGCACTCGCATTATCTGTGTATATAGTGAGATATGTATCCTCCTCATGAGTTACTACACACAGTCCTAAACAGGCACCTTTTTCCTGTTTTCAGGTCAGTATACTAAAAAAATTCAGCTCGCGCTTCGCGCTCGCATTAATTTGTTGGTGAGATATGTGTTTCTATGTCATGAGTGATATAAATATATATTTATATATGCATATGTGTGTGTGTGTTTGTGTGAGTTTGTTTGTTTTGTGTGATATCGAGCGCCTTTGGAAAGTTGATTCATGATTTTGCCCCCCCCCCCAAATCTTAAAAAAGGATCGACGCCCCTGTGTATATGATATATATATACATATAGTAAAAAAAACTAGTATCTCTATTAATATACAAAAGTATTGGCCTCATCGCAATAAAAAGGGTTAATACACGAGATTTTGAAATCGCACATAACATGCATAATTTGTGTTACTTTTTGCTTGTTTATTTCTTTAATAAGTTTTTCAATCTCTCTCTATACATGTATATGTTTTAGAAAGATTATATGTTTAAATTGATGAATATTTTCTGTTATAATGAGATATGTTTAAGTGGACTTCATGGAATGGTCGTATACGCAGCAAGGGGGAAGGGGGGGGGGGGCACATTCGCGATCTGCTGTTGTGAAAAACTATTTTTTTCCCTTAACATTTCATGAAAACTATGAAAAATGTGCAAATGTGAGATGTGCACCAAATTTTCGAGTCTTGTGGTCATGCAAAATGGCATGACTAGAAATCCTACATTTGAAAAGAGCATTTGACAGGGTCAGACTTTACCCCTTTTTCAACATTTTTTTTACGGCGCCGGTGAAAATGTGTGCGCCGCTCGGCGGTGCGCCTCCCCTTTCGCCAGAAGCTGGATCCGCCTATGTTTCATGTAATAAAATACAAAATAAAAAGTGAGTGGATGATGTCATCAGTCCGATCATTATTTTGCATTATAT
The DNA here is from genome assembly GCF_037042905.1 of Lytechinus pictus. Lineage (NCBI taxonomy): Eukaryota > Metazoa > Echinodermata > Echinoidea > Temnopleuroida > Toxopneustidae > Lytechinus > Lytechinus pictus. The sequence continues at coordinate 861,623 of NC_087250.1, forward strand.
ACCAGGATGTGCATATAACTTTTTTGAGAAATTAAGCGAAATTTAAAACTGTCATAACTTTTTTATTTTACATCCGATTTTGATGAAATTTTCAGAGTCATACTTGTTGGATTTTTCTCATTCTGTTAAAAAGGGTCCTGCCCCCTACATTTGACGGACCCCCTAAAATTTCTGTTGTAACCCTTTTTTTTTTGCTTATAATTTTTTTTACCTGTGTCCAACCCTAAATTTCAGGTGGACCCCCTTAAATTTTTTGGCTTCCGCCGCATATGTTGACTTGCCCTTAAAAAAAAACAGCCCAATGTTGCTAAGGTGGCAACCTAGCTGCATGGAATTTACTTCAATACCCTTATAGAACATGAATAATAATTTTTTGAAAAAAGAATAATGGTTCCTGATGACTTATTTTGGTTTTCTTTCATGATTTGTCTATTTTTTTATATTTTCTGAGAAAATTTCATTTCATTGATAAATCAACATTCGCAATGTATGAATGCTGCTGGCTTTCGACGTCTAAAATCAAATTATTGAAATTCTAATAACTGTATTAATTAGATGGATTTTTCTCAAGCCTTCTGCAATTTTTCTGCTAGTATTAGACAGAATTACGGAGCTAGGCGCCAGAGGGCGTTTTCACTTGGCAAAATGGCTGTGAATGGCATGCTCGTGAAAGCTGACGACGTAGTCATACCGAAACTTGAAAAATTACTCGAAGTAGATCCTTATTTATCAAGTCACCAGAGAGAGTTAAGAAGGAGGTATGTAACTTGTCACCAACCAGTTAAGTCTTCGAGCTTAGGCCTTCTTATGTCATGGAATTCTGAATTTTCTTAGACTAACCGTGGTACTGGTTGCTGCAAAACTCGTACCATACAAACGAGTACGGGTGCAGCAACCGAGCTAACCAAGGGAGTTTCCGCTTCCCTGGGTTTACCGAGCGAGACCTCGACTCCCTCCCAGGCCAGCGCCAGCCCCCGGCCCGACCATCGCGTCGGCTAAGCCTTAGTCACTGGCGAGATAACACAGCACCGCACTGTATCATATCGTCGGCGGTCTTCCGAACAGTCGTATCACACATACGACGGTGCAAACCCATTTCAGAGAAAATCGACTTCAAAGTTTACTCTAAATTTCACATCTAGTTCCCCAGCCGTAGAACATATTCATTGCTCGAAAAATACATGGTTGGAAAGACCAAGACAATTACTTGACAATGGTATCCTTATTTTTACACAAAAGCAAGGATCAGAGAAAATATCGCAAATGAGCTACATGCTTGTAATTTCGGTTTGAGCGGTTTAGATTTCCCCCGTGCAAAAACGCCATAGGGAATTCAACAACCCTGACCGCGATTTCAATGCGCGCGGTCAGTCAAAACGTCGTATCGCTTTTCACGTGCAAAGTCAATGCAGTGCAGGTGGCCGATACGACAGTTTGACTGACCGCGCGCATTGAAATCGCGGTCAGTCAAAACGTCGTATCGCTCTGTCACGGTACACGTTTCCAATGGGATTTTCGCATTTTATTAAAAAAATGTATGGCATCGCCGTGAGAATCCTCTCATATCTCATAAAATAAAATAAATTGCTGCCTAGAAATTTAGTAATGAATAGAGTAGGACTTGTACTTTAATTTTCTGCAAAAATCTCAAAATCGATTATTTGACCAAAATTGACTGATACGACGGTTCGGATGACCGTCGACGATATGACTGCAATCCACAACCATGCCAGAACGTTGGTGATCATTTTGATTTTAAGTTGGGTTACTAACTTGGGTGTGCAAAATCATGGCATTCAATTTCACCGGGGTAAGGTTTTGGAGTGGTTCAAGAGCTACCTCTAGTCTCTGATAGAAAACAGTTTGTATTTTTAAATGGTGTTATTAGTCTTCTATGCCATAGGCCTACTATGCAGTCAATTACATGTGGAGTGCCACAAGGTTCACTCCTTGGACCTATCTTATTTCTCATTATTAAGGATTTCCCTCAGTCTTCAAAAATCCTTTCATTTATCCTGTTTGCAGATGACTCAAGCATATTTTTTTCTGAAAAGAACCCCTGCAATTTATTGCAAACTATCAATTCTGAATTGATTTCTGTTAACGAATGGATCATTGCTAACAGGCTTTCCTTAAATCTTGTTAAAACAAACTACATGTTATTCAGCAACACCCTAGCAACATTGCCAGATAATATTACAATCAGTGATGTTCAGATTACTGAAGTCTTGAGTACAAAATTCCTTGGGGTACACATTGATAGTAAGCTGAATTGGAAAGTTCACATATCTTATTTATGTAAACTTCTTTCCAGAAATTCAGGAGTCATTCATTGAAGAGTATATTCCCAAAAAATATTTTATGCATGTTGTACTCAACTCTCATTTTGCCTTACTTGAATTATTGCATCCTTGCCTGGGGTAACGCTGCTAAAGTTCATTTAGATGGGTTATTTAAAGTCCAGAAAAGGGTAATTAGACTAGTATGTGGAGTAAGTTCACGATCTCACACAAATATTTTGTTTTATGAAAACAAGTTCCTTAATTTACATGACATATTTGATCTCAACCTTGGTTGCATTATGTATCAATTAAATAAAAGAGAACTTCCACTTGCCCTTGATTCATTATGTGTTAGAAATGACCAAATCCATTCTTACTATACAAGACAAGTTTCTTTTCTCCACTTGCCATTGGTCAAAACTAGTTTTCGGCTAAATACATTCGTTTATACAGGGCCAAAATTATGGAACTCCCTTCCTTCTTCATTGAAGAAAACAGTTAGCCTTAGTGTTTTTAGAAACAAGTTAAAGACCGATTTACTGAAGAAATACTTAAATCAGTAAACGAATGCCTGCTTGTTATATCTCGTCTAACTTTATAAATTGTATTCTTCCCACAATTATCTATGCAAAAATAGAGCTCTGCCTATTTTCTTTATATTTTCGTCTTTTCTTTCTTCTTTTTGAATTTTAGATTCTTATACTTTAGGTCTAATAGAATGTTTGCATTCTGCATTTCACCTTTTTGTTACTTTTTAGTGTATCTTTTGTATTTGTATATCTGTACTTTGGTTATTTACTCAAATTTTTTGTTTGCTTGTTCTATGATGTTTTAAAATGATTGCTAATATAATTTTTTTAACATTCTGGTGGCCTATGGCCCACAAGCTAAGCTTCTTAGTAGGTCACCACGTTTCATTTCCGTCTGTTCTCATGGGTGTTATTAATGTTCCATAAAAAGTAGTGCATGTATTATGTATATTATCCTGTAATTATTTACTATTGTTCTTTGCTATTTACTTGTATCCCAATAATCTACTGTTGTTATTGTTGTTGCTTGATATTGGAATTGAAACGAAATAAAGATTCATTCATTCATTCATGCATGTAATCAGACAGTAACTTGAGTAAGGCCAAGAGAATGAAAGTTTTTAGATTTGCGTCCACCGCCCGCATGCTCCAAAAGTATAATTAAATTAAACCTCCCACATGAAAATTTCATTATTTAAAAAAAAAATTCATTTACTTGCTCTCCATCACGAAATTACAAGTTCCAAATCATCGCAGGGCAGTAAATACGCACTTACTACGTGCATACGGTATACCACTGCCACTGCAGCGCACCTTCGATCTTCGCACAGCTAGCTAGCTGTGGCAAATTGTCTAGACTATAGACTGTACAAAAAAAACTACAACAGATACTGTCTCGGCTCAGCGAATCAGAGATCGCTGATTGGCCAATCGCGCAGATCACGTCATGACTACGTGGTCGCCAAAATAATTCCTTCGGACTGCGTGCGAAAATATCGATAGCGATAACAATATCCGGTCACATTGTCTACGCGGGAAATGGTCTTGGTTCGTGATCGGATCGCTCCAGTATCGATCGAAAAATTATCGAGACTCGGCAATTCATGCATATTCACGAGACGCTCCGAAACCAGGAAATCAATTGACTTTGTACACGTTGCGATAGACTCTACAAACTCCAACGAACACGATGCCATATCGACGCTAATTCGTAAGATTTTGACCGAAAAGCAAGAAGTAATCGAAATTCACTTACCTGTGGCTGTGCGGTATCGGTGAGAAAATAGATCCTCCGAGAATACCTTTCATAATTCATATAAAATATAGGAAAGTGAAATTCTAGGTCGATTTTGGTACGAGGTGATAGAGAATTGCACACTTGTTTTGGTGGAATACTGTGTGGGGCAATGGAAGGCTTGCAATGCGCATGCTTACTATATTTTCATTCATAAATTGGCTCTCGGCAGTGGCTGGATGACATCATGTAATAAGCAAAATGTACACGCCCGCTAGATAATGAATAATGAAAAAAAGCCTCGTGTCATTTGAAAATTTTTCGAACGCATATCTAATACCTTACTTCTCATGGCCTAATGTATTCTGGGGAGGGGCGGGGCCCAGCCCCAGCCCCCCGGTAGGCAAAAGGGTTAAGGGGGGGAAGGAAGGAAAGTGTCAAGAGAGGCATTAGGCCTATAGAAAGAAAAGGGGAAACTGAGCTGGGAAAGAAAGACATGAAAGAGAAAAAAGAAGAGAAAGAAAACTCGGGAAGGGGGAGAAATAGAAAGGAAAGGAAAAAATAAGGGGGAGAATGAAGTAGATTACCAGTATTTTAAACTTAAATTCTTAAAATTTAAAGAGAAAGAAAGACAGAAAAGGGAGAGAAGAGGGGAAAAGAGAGGAAAAAAGGAAATAAAACATCAGGTGTGCCAATTTGATGCAATCGACCTGGGGGTGCCAAATTGATGTTCGACCTAGGGGGGCCAAATTGATGTTCGACTGAGGGGGCAGCAAATTTTTGTTGGCAGGGGGGGGTGCCGATTCGATGTTTGGCGGGGGTGCCGTATTGATGTGTGACCTGGTGAGGGGCGTTGAATTGATGTTTGACAGGGGGGGGGGGAGTGCGGAATTGATGTTTGACCACGGGGGCGCCAAATTGATGTTCGACCTAGGGGGTGCCGTATTGATGATCCAATGCATTAATATTTACATAATATTGACTGGCCTTGAGGGGAGCATCAAATATGTCGCCCGCAACAGAATCATATTGGCCCGAGTCTTTAGACGAGGGCAATATGGTTCTTTTAAGGGCGACATATTTGATGTTTCCCGAAAGAAGAGCCAGTCATTATTATTACCTAAGGCTGTACAATGTGTAATTCAACTTTCAAGCTACTATTTGGAACAATTTATATGCCTGTTTGCTTATCACTACTTCTGATTTCAGGTTATTCATGACCTTGGCAAAGTAATCATTAATAAGCAATTGTGACGTAATTGTTACCTTGCAGTCACGCATCATGCATGGCACACACATACACTTAACGCGTAGAAATCTACAATGCGTTGGTTCATAAACTGGTTCTAGCCAGATTTTTCAAATACTGAAATTAGCGATCAAATTCGGCTCCTACTGCGCAAGCGCATTGGTAGAAATATGGCCAATATTGCCCTCTGTTTTGTACAGGATTCGTATGGGCAATGCCCGGGGAGGGCAACATGGCAAATGTTTACCTCGTTGGTCTCGGATTGAAAGTAGCAAGCAAAATATGACTTTTATTTTTCTGCTAAAATGCCTTGTATAGGTAATATTGAGCCATATTTCTGTTGAAAACATTCATACACTGTAGGCGCAGGCTCATCCAATTAAGCTATTTACTACACATTGCTGAAATAAAACAATGTTTTATTAGGGAGGTCACATATCCTGGAGCTAAACCATGTTCATTAGAGTTTGTAGAATCTATCACAATGTTCACAAAGTCAATTGATTTCCGAGTTTGGAGCGTCGCATGAAATTGCAGAATCTCAATAATTTTTTATCGATGCTGGACCGATCCGATCACAAGCCAAGACCATTTCACGCATAGACAATGTGACTAGATATCGTTAACGCTAACTTCCGCATGCGGTCCAAATGAATTATTTTGGCGATCACTAGTCATGAAGTGATCTGCGTAATGAACCAATCAGTGGTCTCTAAATCACTGTGCGAAGCTGGGCTATCCATTGTGCACACTCAATGGGCGATTTACCACTGTGTTCAAATTTAGTCCTGACCGGAGTCACAAGGATAGCTCTATAATAATAATAATGATAAGATCTATTTACCCAGGTTAGCCACTTCAGTTTCGAAAACTGTTCTACCAGCGGGCCCTGCTCTATAGACTTTATTCTTGTTATTGTGAAAATTGAAGACTGGGACTGGCAGGAGTTTGTCTGGCAGTGCCAGTCCACCCAGTACCAGTCTACCCAGTGCCAGTCCGCCCAGTGCTAGTCCGCCCAGTGGTAGTCCACCCAGTGCCAGTCCCCCCAGTGGTAGTCCACCCAGTGCTAGTCCACCCAGTGGTAGTCCACCCAGTGGTAGTCCACCCAGTGCCAGTCCACCCAGTGCCAGTCCACCCAGTGGTAGTCCACCGGTAGTCCACCCAGTGCCAGTCCGCCCAGTGGTAGTCCACCCAGTGCCAGTCCCCCCAGTGGTAGTCCACCCAGTGCCAGTCCGCCCAGTGGTAGTCCACCCAGTGCCAGTCCCCCCAGTGGTAGTCCACCCAGTGGTAGTCCACCCAGTGGTAGTCCACCCAGTGGTAGTCCACCCAGTGGTAGTCCACCCAGTGCCAGTCTGCCCAGTGGTAGTCCACCCAGTGGTAGTCCACCCAGTGCCAGTCCGCCCAGTGGTAGTCCACCCAGTGGTAGTCCACCCAGTGGTAGTCCACCGGTAGTCCACCCAGTGCCAGTCCGCCCAGTGGTAGTCCACCCAGTGCCAGTCCCCCCAGTGGTAGTCCACCCAGTGCTAGTCCCCCCAGTGGTAGTCCACCCAGTGCCAGTATGCCCAGTGGCAATGTCAAGTTATAGACCGAGAAATCAGTCTATATCGGTCAGGGATATGCTTCGCAAAGACTTCATCTGGCTTAACGGCATCCCCCCTGTGCAATGGATGACAAAAAGGTCATAGGACTCGTAATGATGGAGGCTTCCTAACCCTCCTTGATTACTGCTTAATTCCCCATGTGATTAAACAAACAGGGTGTTCTTAACCCTAAATAGACTGGGCTATTTTGCTGCCTAGGAAGACTGGGGGGGGGGGGGGCTGATTCAGCTTTGTTCTTTGTTTTTCTACTTTTTGTTTTTTATTGTTTTTTTAATGGAAATTGTCCGCTACTTTATTTTGACCATAAACAAGATGAAATTAATTGAGTTTGATTAGTAAAATTGAAAATAATGATACATTTATGAATTTTGACTAAAAACACAATTTGCATTGGATTTGTACACAAATTCACGTTTTGAGCAATTTCGGGTCAACATGCACTTTCAAAATGTTGCGTAATTTCGGAACCACGTACCCGGGCGTCGCAAATTTGGTGTCAAAAGTTGCGCAAGACTTGAAAGAAAAAAGTCGTGGAATGGCGCGGCGCCAGCTTTTCCGCGTTACAGATTTATCGCGAAAAAAGTCGAGGGGGGGGGCTGAATCAGCCCCCCCCCCCCAGTCTTTTTAGGGTTAATATTATAATCAGCATACAAGCTTCGCGAAGTATGTGATATAAATTCTGAAATTTTTATTCCAAAGAGCTGTTGTCGGGTTTGTCGATCATTTGTCATGATTTTTCTATTGCAGCTTGAGCATACAAATCAGTGTTCACCTTTATCCATTTATGGTATAAAGATTTGATTGAAGAACCTGAAGTACATTGCAAGAAGTTAATCTAAAATTTTATTGGTAAAATGGAAGACCAACCTGCCTGGGCTCTGGCGCATGGGTCCTATGTGTTTAAAGACTGCTAAATCAATGGACCGCAACAAGTGATATAGGCCTATAGTCATTGAATCATTGCAATATCAAATGTATAAATTGTCATTATAGGCCTAATGCAAATGTTAAAAATCAATGTCATATGAAACAGAATTGATCAAGAAGTATGGTGAACATGAGTAAATAATGATACATGCTGTGGCTAGTCTACCCTGATCATTAAAATCTTAATCTTCCTGCTATACACAGGCGTCAGGGAAAAGAATTCCACGGGGGCTCGGGGCGATTTCTTTCTCCCCCAAAATGCTCAAAAGGGCCCAGATGGGGGACTTGGGGGTATGGCCCTCAAAATTTTCCCGACCAAGAAAAGCCGGAGAAAAAAGGAAAGGGAAAGGGATGCAGTATAATATTATTTTATGAAATTTAAATATCAAAATCTATCACAAAACTATATTTTTTTAATAAGGTCAACAATTTTGCTCTCTTGCTTCGCTCACTTGTAGCTTTTTAGAAATTTTTCCCCATGCGCAATGTCTGGTCCCCTCAAATTTCTTAGCTCATTACACTTACACTACTGCTGTTATACTACCCAATTCTTATTGCAGGTATGGCTGTTTTGAGCAGATCTTAGCTTCAATAGAGCAGAATGAAGGTGGCTTAGATGAGTTCACAGCTGGGTATAAGACACATGGCCTTCATAGGATGGATGATGGGGGAGTGAGGTGTAGGGAGTGGGCACCAGGAGCTGAAGCTGTCTATCTTAAAGGAGAATTCAGTGAGTACTTGATTCAAATAAGACAGGGAATTTTATATGATTGTATGTGTCTTGGAAGTAGTAGTATGTTTAAGTAGAAGAAGGAGGAGGAGGAAGAGAAGAAGAAAAGAAGAAGAGGGAGAAGAAGAAGAAGGAGGAGGAGGAAGAGAAGAAGAAGAAGAAAAGAAGAAGAGGGAGAAGAAGAAGAAAGAGGAGGAGGAAGAGAAGAAGAAGAAGAGAAGAAGAATAGGGAGAAGAAGAAGAAGGAGGAGGAGGAAGAGAAGAAAAAAAGAAGAAGAGGGAGAAGAAGAAGAAGGAGGAGGAGGAAGAGAAGAAGAAGAAGAAAAGAAGAAGAGGGAGAAGAAGGAGGAGGAGGAAGAGAAGAAGAAGAAGAAGAGAGAGAAGAAGAAGAAGGAGGAGGAGGAAGAGAAGAAGAAGAAGAAGAAAAGATGAAGGGGAAGAGGGAGAAGAAGAAGAAGAAGAAAAAAGAAAGAAATAAAGAGGAAAAAGGAGAAGGGGAGGAAGGAAAAGAAGGGAGGAAAAAATAAAAAATAATAGAACTCATTGCAGGGAATAAAAGAGCAAAAATTGCATTTAAAGAAGGAAAAGAAGAGAAAGAGGGAGCACGTTTAGTGTATTATTCATGGGATTTCAATTTTCATTTATCTTGATAGATGGTTGGTCCAGTACTGAGTATCCTCTTAAGAACACTGGTTTTGGTAAATGGGAAATAACTCTACCCAGTAAACCTGATGGTTCATCTCCTATTCCTCATAACACAATCGTCAAGGTAAGATTGGGGTTTGTGATAAAATGGTGATAGGGATCTTAATCAAATGAAATCTATCATGTGAACACAAAATTATTCTTAGTTAAAATTAAATATTTTTCTAATAATTAATTCTATTGACCGGTCTTAATTTTGAGGTAAGTAGAGTTTACTTTCAAAATAATACATTTTAACCATGTACTTTTGATCATCAAATTTCTTAAATCATTAATCAACACCTGGCGAACATTTGATTAGTGTAAAAAGTAGTACGGTTAATCACTGATTGGATGTACATTGTATCCATTGTTTGAGTTTTACTCCAAGGTCTAATGGGGATCTTAGCTAAACAGATATGAGAGCTATGATGATGATGATAATGATTATAATGATTTCTCTTCCTACTAACTTTATTATATATTTTATATTAATTATAGTTCTACATATTTAATAATAATAATAATAATAATAATAGCCAATTTTTATATAGCGCTTTTCCCAGAATGGCTCAAAGCGCGTTACAGCATATTATTACCCCGGTCATTGGATTCATTTCAATCCCGCACGAAAAGTGCACAATTTCCACTCCCTGGGGAGCATTCCTTGCATTCATCGCAGCCTCATAATGGCGCTGGCAAATTCAAACGTACAATATCTTTCGCATCCTACCGGATACCCATTTAGCACCTGGGTCGAGAATGGCAAAGTGTGGATTAACGCCTTGCCAAAGGACGCTAGACCGCGGTGGGATTCGAACACACGACCCTCTGTTTACAAGGCGAGAGTCAGAACCACTACACCACGGCTCTTCCACAGCTCTATTCCACCACGGCTCTATTCATATATTAATTTATTTATCTCTACATTGAGGGGATTGAAAACTACAAGCTCTACTTCTCAGCATTCCCCACCATCGTCAACATTTACTCACAAAGTCACTTTGATATCAAACGTATTGATTCTATGAGACTCGTGTATAATTATTATACAGTAGAAAAGAATAAATGAATAAATAAATAATGAAAATTACATTAAAAATATTAATTATAAGAAATAATTCTACTCATGTTATTATTATTATTATCAGTCTGGCAAAGTGCACCATTCACTGATGATAATGATGCTTGTCATTAATGTAGCCTTACATCTACTGTAATATTCATTATCAAAAAGGCATTTTTCATGACTGTTTATTTTTGTATTTCCTCCATAGCTTGGAATCAAAACAATGTCTGGTGAGATTGTGGACCGGAACCTAGCCTGGGCCAGTTATGCAGTCCAGGACCCTAAGACGTTGTTGTACCAGAGTGTATTCTGGGATCCACCTCAGGACCAGGTCTATCATACAAAGAACCCTAAACCTAAATGGACCGGTCAGGGTCTAAGAATCTATGAAGCTCATGTCGGTATCTCATCATGGGAAGGGAAAGTGTCATCATATGATCATTTCACTGATAATGTTCTACCAAGGATTAAAAGTCAAGGTATATATATATAGTAGGGAAGGTGTCATCATTTCACTGATAATGTTCTACCAAGGATTAAAAGTCAAGGTATATATATATAGTAGGGAAGGTGTCATCATTTCACTGATAATGTTCTACCTAGGATTAACCCTATCTAGGCCAGGGTATTTTTGGAGTTCATTTATTTTTGAGATCTCAGCCGTTGGCCGAAATGCCAAGAATTGGCACGCAGGTTCTGGGACATAATCTACAAAATTGCATAGTAATATATTTCATGCAAATTGCTATAATAATAATAATAATAAAGGTATATTTATCCAGGGTAGCCACTTCAGTTCCGAAAACTGTTCTCCCAGCAGGCCCTGCTATTAAGTGATTATGCTAATTTTTGCAAATTAGTTTGAGAAATCATAATTTTCCCTCTAACTCCCTAAATAAAGCTCCAAATCTTCTAATTTTTGGTATAAAAACTCTTTTTGGTGTTCTTAGCAAGTGTACATGAAAAAAATTGCGATATCAGACCAATTTCTTATGTATTGTTTTTTGCAATTTCTTATGCATTTCTTTGTTATTTGGACCTTTTGTTTTTCATTGTTTTTTCAATGAAATTTGTTGGGAACTCTTCTGAGATCGTAAGCAGCATAAAATAAATACATTTAGACCAGCAAAAGTAAAAATAATAATACATTTATGATCTTTGGTGGTAAACACAATTTGCATTGACTTCTCCACGAAATCACGTTTTTGAGCAATTTTTTGTCTGACATGCACTTACATAATGTTGTGTGATTTCAGAACTGCGTACCCGGATGACACAAAACTGGTCTAAAAAGTTGCGAAAGACTCAAAAGTAAAAAGTCAGTCCCCCCCCCTAGGGTTAAAGAGTCAAGATATAAGGATTAAGAGCTCTTACACATTACCAAGGACAAGGATTATCTGCTTGATCATATCATATGAAATTGGATTGTTCCAAGTTCCAGAGTGTTAATTCACTAAATACATGCCCAACTATAGTGTTGGGTTGGGCTCATGTACTTTCTTCGATTACAATATTAACATATTGAAGAAATTTTCAATTGCAATTACATTTTTTCAATTACAATTACCAATTACTTTCGTCAATTAGAATTTCAATCACTTTCCAGAAAAGTCGTAAATGAAATCAATTTAAATTGTGTGCATAGTACCACCTATTTCAACACAATTATAAGTTACAGAGATACTGACAAGATGAAGGTTTGGGTTAAAAAGCACAGATTCTGTTTGTTACTCTCTTTGATGCTGAAGCATTTGACATGAAAAAAAGGTTATTAAATTAAATCACAAATTCAGTAAGTTTGTTGTTAAAATATTGAATGATATCAAAAGTAATTGATAGTAATTTAATTCAATTTCATTTTTTTTTCCAATTACAATTTCCCTTTCAAAATTTCAATTACAATGACAATTACTAAAACTGTAATTAGTTACATAATTGATCAATTACCTTGTAATTGAGCCCAACCTTCTGTTGAACATAAATCAAATGATAATGTAAAAACAATATAAACATAAAGAATATTTTGCATGGAATGAACTGTTGGTTTTAACAAACTTATGGATGATACCAAAATTGAGTTATAGGGGAATTTAATTGATACATGTATGACAATTTTTTGGAGGGACTCTGTTTAATTGCAGTAATGCAACATTTGTCTTTGTGTCAAGCTTGCAGTCTATCGCTATTTGGAGGTAATACCATGAGAGAGAGTTGATTCCCATTCAGTATACATTCAAACTGGTGCTATAAAAAAAATACCCACACAAGGCATGTTAAAATTGTGTTTGAAATATAATATGTATTAAATTTGTTCTATGGCATGATAAAGTTGATTAAGATTAGATGAAGTTGCCCTAATTGGAGAGGATAGAATTTCAATGCTCTTTCAAATGTGCTTCTTGAAAAAAAAAAACTTGGGTGCATTACATTTTGAAACCTCAAAATCTCTTTTTTCCATAAAAATTTGCAAATTTTTATTCTCTTTTAACCTCTATTTCAGATACATAAACCTTAGAAGTATTTATTGCACAATAATAAAAATACTTGTTGTCAATTTGATGAAATATTTTGTTTTGCAGGTTACAATGCTATTCAATTAATGGCCGTTATGGAACATGCTTTTTATGCTAGCTTTGGTTATCAAGTTACTAGCTTCTTTGCTCCTTCAAGGTATGTACATTTTTCTACTCTTTCTTTACATTGGGTGACTTTAAGTTTGGTGCTAGGATTATGACTGTTTTTGGTTTTGCTTGTCAATTGTTCTTCACAGAATGCAACCAGGGGGGCGTTTCATCAACATTTTCGTCCGACAAGTTGTCAGATCTGACAACTTTCCTTGATAATGATTGGCTGAGAGTCACTGTTACAATAGTAACTGTCGGATAAAACAGGACTTGTCGGATAAAACGTCCGACAAGTCCTTTCATGAAACGCCCCCCGGGTCCTTTTGTTAGCAATGACAACATTTTTTTCCTTGCTTGTCAAGTAAAAAAAAACAATTACAATAGATCATATTATACAGTACCTCTTGCTAAGACTAATCACTGATTGGTCAAACTACATCATGTGATGTTGTTCTATTTCGTCTATCATCATCTCAGGGTTTTTACTTGCTTTTGATAAATCAAGAAAATCTAAACATGCGATACGTAAATTAAACAAAACAAAGATAATATTGATTTATTTTACAGTCAGAGATATCTTGAAAGTTTCTGCAGGAATTTGATTTTGCTTTTTTTTTATTATCCTTATATTACATGTCAAAGATTAGGATCTTTTTATGTGAGATTTTTATAATGTTAAATTAACTTCTTTTTTTATCTCTGACAGTCGCTGTGGAAACCCAGAGGGTTTGAAACGATTGGTTGATAGCGCCCATGGTATGGGAATCTATGTATTCTTAGATGTGGTTCACAGTCATGCTGCTAACAACGTCTTAGATGGTCTGAATAACTTTGATGGTACAGATAGCTGTTACTTTCATTCTGGAACTAGAGGACGTCATATGTTGTGGGATAGTAGACTCTTTGATTACAACAAGTAAGTAGAAGATATCAAATTATTTTTGGGGGCTCCATGATAAATGCAAGCGTTATGTGAAAAAAGGTTAGCTTTCAAACAATTCACAAACACTTAATTGTATATTGTAGTAAGGTAAGATTACTTTCTGAAATATTTGTATAATAATAGCCGCTTAATAATATGTAACAGTTATATTGTGCTTACTACAATGTTCCAATCACTGCATACTATTACCCCGGCTTTAGCTCGGCTATACTGATCAGATGCTCGAGCATTCAAGGAATTCCTTCATACCGGGTACCCATTTACTACCCTGGGTGGAGAGTGGCAAATGTAGATAAATGCTATGGTGGGATTCGAATCCCGGACCTTGTGGTTCAAAGTCCGGAGGCTAATCCACTGAGCCATAATACCACAATACCCCTACTAATTAACAATTAAGAAGACTGCTATATTCATGTATCCATTTTAATAAAAACACCTCTCCCTTCAATGAACACTTAAAGGTGGAAGAAATTTATGAACCATGGGGGGGGGGGATTTAATTGTACATTATTTGCAAGAGACTTAAAGGACAAGCCCTACCCAACAAAAAGTTTATTTGAATAAAAGGAGAAAAATCCAACAAGCATAACACTGACAATTTTATCAAAATCGGATTTAAGATAAGAAAGTTATGACATTTTACAGTTTCGCTTAATTTCACAAAACACAAAACGGTTAAATGCACATCCTTGTCGGTATGCAAATGAGCAGACTGATGACGTCACCCACTCACTATTTCTTTTGTATTATTAGGAGTGGGCTATAAATGGGTGATTTTTGGTTTTATTGTGGGAACAGTTTTTTTGTGTTCCTTTTACCTTATCTCAACATGAAATGACAATATTTTTTGTCTCGGGTCCGAGAAAAAAGTGTGCCAGGCCAAAATCCAAAATGGCCGCCAAAACCCCCCAAAATCACAGTTTTGGCCACAACTTTTTTATTTGGTGGTCATTTTCTCTGGTTTTGGTGTCTATTCATATGTTTTGGGGGGCAGGCAATTTGTTTTTCCTATAATTAGTACTTTTAAACCATTATTTGTAGAGTTAAAAGGTAATTATACCTAAATTTTCCAATTTTTGTAGCCTTTTTTCAGCCAAAAAATTGGGTTTTATCATCCTGGGGTTCTGGGATATTAGATGATACGAGGTCAACAATAGCAAGCAGCTTCATATAGCTATATTGCTTTTATTCCTCCACTTGGGTTTTACGCATATTTGCGAAATATATCTTATCAAATAAAAGAAAATGTAATTTATCCATAGGGGCTATACGGTGTACAATGCACTGTACATACTACACTGCATATATTAGTAGACCGGCCAAAACGATTTTTTATACTTTGGACGGCAAAATTTGTTAATGCTTGCTAATGCTTGGCATCCCAGCTAATAGTCTTGCAAAAATACCCAGGAATGGCGTACGGCCGGATGCCAAGCGCAATTTTGCGTGAACGTGTCATTTTAGCGTAAAATCTGAAAGAATGTCGAAAATCACGCATTTAGATATTTTGACGGATTATCATCATATTTTTTATTATCTTTGATATGAAATTATTTTTATTCAGAGTTTCAAATTATAAGTCTCATAAATATGCATTTCAAATTTGAATATTACACACACACACATGGCACAGGGAAAAATAAAACCGCGATTTCCTCAAAATATAAGTTTGTGAAAACTATCAATAGTTCAAAGTTTTTTACGCAAATTAAATTCTTCGATTTAAATGCGTTTCTCAATCGAATATATAGTAAATGTCCTAATGCCACAAATATTAAAAGAATTTTCAAGTAAGATGGAAGATATCTCACTTTATGTTATCCGAAAGGAGACAATGTGCATTTTACCAGGTGCGCATTTTGAAAGAAAAATTGAAAAAACCGTACATTATGTACATTATTACATGTATAAGTACATACTAAAGCGAGTTTTTAATTACATGTATATGTACACACTAAAGCGAGTTTTTAATTGAATAGCACAATTTGTCAATTCTTTGCATCCCAGCTCAAATTCTTGCGGAAATACTGAGGAATAACGTACGGGCGGATGCCAAGTGCACTTTTGCGTGAAAGTATCATTTTTAGCGTGAAATCTGAAAGACTGTCGAAAATCACGCATTTTGATATTTTGACGGATTATCATCATATTTTTGATTATCTTTGATATGGAATTATTCTTATTCAAAGTTTCAAATTATAAGTCTACTAAATATGCATTTAAATTTGGAATATTACACACACATATATGGCAATACGACATAAAAAATCGTGATTTACTCAAAATAGAAGTTTGTGAACACTATCAATAGTTCTAAGTTTTTTTACAACTTAAATTCTTCGATTTAAATTGGTTCATCTATTGAATATCGATCGTTTCTAATGTCACAAATATTAAAAGAATTTTCAAGTAAGATGGAAGAAATATTTTCCGAAAGGGGGTATGCAAAATTTAGCGGGGAGGGGGGGGGGGGCATTTTGAATGTAAAATTGAAGATACTGTAAATTATTAACATAATTACATGAATAAGTACATACTTAAAACGAGTTACAAAATTTATGACCGCAACTGCCTCTTCCCCCCCCCTCCCCCGCTGCCTAAGGTCATGTGTAGTGTCCGAAAGGATTACATGGAGCTGAAAGTATCCCGTTTTCAAGATAATATACCACTAGCGTAAAGGGGGGGGCAGACTGCCCCCCCCCCCCTGACGATTTTTTTTTTCTGGTACAAAATCCTTTATTTGTGGTTGAAAACCTTTTTTTTTGCTTGTAATTTTTTTTCGCGGACGAAATATCCTCCAAAAAATTGCCCCCCCCCCCCTTTGGAAAATCCTGGGTACGCCGCTGTAATATACCCAAAGTATTCTACTCGCGATTCGAGTGTATATTTTATTGTGGTTTAGTGAGATAGGCACCCTACACGAGATTACAAAAAGATGGCAAATAAATTTTTCAACTCGAGCTTCGCGCTGGCATTAATATATGAGATAAACAACTTGCTATCTGTTTAAAAAAAACCTTGCTTGAAGTGTCAACTTCTCAGAATCCAGTCGCATCCAGTTAATTATTAAATAAATGTGAATACTGTATGTCCAATCTTTAGCTCTTAGTCTCTCCCAATTTTAGCTCGCGCTTTTGCGCTAACGTTTTTGTTAAGTAAGATATTCATCTTTTTCTACATTAAAAACATGTTTAAAATCCTTCGTTTAATTCGACATTTTCAGTTCACGCTTCGCGCTCGCATCAAATGCTATAATTAGATACTGATCATTGTTCATGATTTGACGATTTTTGTTTTACCTCATTTGCTAAGAAAGCGTGAATGCTTCTAAGCAAGCAACCAGATGACCGATGGCTTAAGGTACTCTCCGAGGGACCTATAGGACTAAAATGCCTTACTACCATTTAAATGCCATACTTGGCACTAGCGCGCCAAGTGGGAATCGAACCCAGGCCACCGGAATCCGAAACCCCCTCACTACCGATTGAGCTATCGCGCCTTCGAATGTTTCGTTTCTAATTAAAAAAAAAGCAAGCTCGGCTTGTGCTGGATTTTTTAAAAAACAGATACATAACATTCTTTATTTCAAAACGTCATCAAAATGTCCAGTTTACGGATTGGAATATAAAAATCAGATTGCGTTTCGGGCTGGCATCAATAGCCTATATATCATTTTTTTTTAAATATGTATTAAATGCTCCGTTTTCACGTCAGAATATTAAAAATTACTGAAATTTTTAACATTACAATAATGTTCGTGATTACACTTACGAATTGTGTAACTTTCTAACTTTCAGCTCTAAATTTCATGGCATATTATAAAAATGCTTGCGCTTCGCGCTCGCATTATTCAAATGGGCCTTGTCAGATACTTAATCGTGCTTGTGAGAATAAAGCTAATATGTACTTAATAATAAATACTTGATGAATCAATCTATTTTGGTACCCCCTGCAAAATACCAAGCCCCGCCCCCGTGCTCCTCTGCTGACAAAATCCTAGCTACGCTGCTGGCGAGTGAGCTGACTGACCAAGTCTTTTAAGCAAAAGCCTTAATTTAGGGAAGAATTTGTGTTTATTAATTTAAAAAAAAAATGTTTAAAATTACAATATTTACATTCAATTGAGGTTATAATGAATAAATAAATATGTATAAATATATAAATAAAAGAATAAATAAATAAATAACTAAATGACCCCCTCCCTAACAAGCTTTCTATTATTTTGCTTCTGTTGTTTTATGCCTTTTCTTGATTTTTTTTGGGGGGGCAAGTTTCCCCTCCCCCTCACTTCCATGCATCTTCTTTCAAAAGGCTTATGTCAGTGTCCGTAGCTCATTTTCCCAATTTTAGAATGTAGAAGGCGTTGTTTCATGCAAGTGCGGTCTCTTTGATCAGTTAATAAATTGAACAGTTCATTAGACCAGAAATTAAAATAGATCGGTCAATAACAATTTGCATGAGCTAAGAGTTTTCATCTGTGGAGAATGATGTTTGAAATACTAAAAGAGTAGGTTCTTTAAGTTCACATTTTAATTCTTAAAGCTCATTTCATCACATGTATTGCCATGTTGGGAAATGCAGTCGCACGACCATTATGACAAACAAATCTAAAGGCTAATGACCAGCGTCCAGCGCAGATATTCTAATATATAGATTGCATTTCCCAAATTGGCATTGGCAATACATACATGTATGTCTAGGGCTGCCCAGGGTCGGGCTGTCCGGCCCCCGTCTTAGACTACGATATAACAGCATGGACCTATGATATTAGCAAACGCGAAAACTGTAATGAAGCAAAATGAATTGAATGGAAATTATAACTTGCAATGCAAAAGACCAAATAACATTTATTATTCATATTTTCACATAATAATTATAGCAGCAGAACTTTGGAAACAACTGAAACTAATAATTATTCACAAAAGCGCCATTCATGTGATAATAAAATAATAAGCTCATCGAACCTAAATGACGTATAACCTTGATCATGTGAACTGAAATTTGTGCAAAATGATCCATGATACTTTAATACCCTTATATTCAAGTTTAATCATGAACTGGATCAATAAAATTCAAAAGTTATGATGACATTAAGAAAAAATACCCCCATATGGCCAAAGTTCAGTGACTCTAAATGACCTTTGACCTTAATCATGTGATCCAAAACTTGTGCAAGACGATCAGTAATACCTGAATACTGTTATAAGTGTCATTAATTTTTTTCTATACGTTCAAAGTTGTATCGAAATTTCGAAAACGTAACCTTGGTTAAGATTTCAAGGTTAATATGACGCTGTTATATCAAAACTACCGTCGCCTCCGCCGGAAAAGTGGCTCCTTTAGTCCTGCTCTGCTATGCATGCAGGCGAGACAAAAAATAGGTATTGCCGTGGTAACGGCCATATTTTTTTAGACTTTGATAATCCAATAATTGAAGTAAAATGTAGATTGACAGAGTAGTTTAAAAATGCTAATTCGATCGTTTTATTCATACATGTATATTTTCTATGCACTAGCGTACCTACGGGGGGAGCAGAGGGGGCAGTCTGCCCCCCTGACGAGTCCCAACCCATGCAAAAGACGTATCCATGCCCCCCCCCCCCCCGACGAGCTTGAAGACCTTTTTTGCCCCCCCCCCCTGACGAGCTTGAAGACCTTTTTTTTTGCTTGTAAATTTTTTTGGCCGACGGTTTTGCCCCCCCCCCCCTGTGGAAAATCCTAGGTACGGCTACTGTTTCTATGGTTTTGGATATAGATATTCCTACAAAATTAATGTTACCATGGTAACGGCAAATTAAATATCAGACCTATTTATGAATATCGGCACAGGTAGATTTACGTTCAGCACCAATTAATTCGCGGAAATAGCAAGAAGATCGAACTCTACAAAAGTAAACATAATCCTATATAAGATCATGACGAGTATCGCACTGATTAATATTAGTATGTGCAATATATAATATAGATGTAATATTGTGCGCTGTTTGTATTTTATCAGAAATGCGCATCCGATAAATGTACATTGTTATCTTTCGCATATATAACATAAAATGATATATCTTGCATCTTATTTCAACATTTGTTTTCACTATATGTGCCATGACAACAATTATTATGTATTTATTCGGTTAGCGCTAAAATTGACGAAATTGAGATGCGGAACACAAACATTATACTATTGATAGTTTTCACAAACTATTACTTTTAGTAAATCACGATTTTATATTTCATATTGCCATATATGTGTGTGCAATATTCCAAATTGAAATGCATATTTACTAGACTATAATTTAAAACTCTGAATAAAAATAATTCCATATCAAAGATAACCAAAAATATGATGATAATCCGTCAAAATATCAAAATGCGTGATTTTCAACAGTCTTTCAAATTTTACGCAAAAAATGATACTTTCACGCAAAAGTGCACTTGGTATACGCCCGTACGTTATTCCTCAGGATTTCCGCAAGACTTTTAGCTGGGATGCAAAGAATTGACAAATTGTGCTATCCAATTAAAAACTCGCTTTAGAATACACTTATACATGTAATTAAAAACTCGCTTTAGTATGTACTTATACATGTAATTATGTACATAATGTACGGTATTTTCAATTTTTCTTTCAAAATGCGCACCTGGTAAAATGCACATTGTCTCCTTTCGGATAACATAAAGTGAGATATCTTCCATCTTACTTGAAAATTCTTTTAATATTTGTGACATTAGGACATTTACTATACATTTGATGGATAAACGCAGTTAAATCGAAGAATTTAAGCTGCGTAAAAAAACTTCAAACTATTGATAGTTTTCACAAACTGTTATTTTGAGGAAATCGCGGTTTTATGTTTCCCTGTGCCATATGTGTGTGTGTAATATTCAAATTTGAAATGCATATTTATGAGACTTATAATTTGAAACTCTGAATAAAAATAATTTCATATCAAAGATAATAAAAAATATGATGATAATCCGTCAAAATATCAAAATGCGTGATTTTCGACATTCTTTCAGTTTTTACGCTAAAAATGACACTTTCACGCAAAATTGCACTTGGCATCCGGCCGTACGCTATTCCTGGGTATTTTTGCAAGACTTTTAGCTGGGATGCCAAGCATTAACAAATTTTGCCGTCGAATCCTTATCTAGAGCACTTTTTTACTTTTGGCCGGTCTACTATATCCAGCCTTTTCCAGTTGCCTTGGAACAAGGCCGTTTCACTTGGCGCCACAACAATGTATTACATCATATCGTTGAGGTCGCCAAGTCGGGTATTGATGCGCACAGTGAATCTGTATCGGGTCCTGTCATCCAAAGTGATCTCGCAGGTGACGCGCGGTCTGTCCGGTCTACTGTACCTCTTGAATGCACCCAAACAGACTTAATCCCAGATATGTGCATATTTCGGAAACGGGATAAGAAACTTGCAATTATTGAACTCACGGTTCCTTTCGAAACAAATCTGATCAGGGCAAATGAACGAAAATCAAATAAATATGCACCTATGATTTCGGACATAGAAGCCAATGGTTTCGATGTGCTTTTCTTTCCTATAGAAATAGGTTCCAGGGGCTATATCAATAACGACAATTCACAAAAGCTGAAGAAATTTCTCTCGTTATGTGGGAAACCAGTGCCTTTTAAGACCTTTCGGGATAAACTTGCGTCACTTGCCATCACTTCTTCATTTGTAATATATTCGGCCAAGGAGGAACCCGTATGGGAATGTCATAACCCCACTAATGTAATAATGTAATAATAACCAAATACCGTAAGACAAAAAAATACACTCTCGGGGATATTTTGTTCAATGTATTGCCGTTGGTGGGCGTATGGGCCTTCCGACTGTTGATTGATAAAATGCATTCTTTTCGTGTGCAATTATCTTTGCCCAGCGGTTGGTGGATTCATGTGTTGACCAGCCCAATGCTTTTTCTTTCTTCTTTCTGAGAGTGTATGATGTGTGGAGGGAAACAAATATCCATTTATATGTATCCAAGGAAGACAGAAACGTAATCTGGTCATTTGCCTGTGTCGGGGTATAATTTTGTGCAATCATTTGAATTTATGTAATGCCTTGGAAGTCACATGTTGTTTTTCTTTCTCTTTCTCTCTCACACCCCCCCCCCCCTCTCTCTCCCACCAGCCCTCACCCTCTCACTCTCTCTCCTCTCTCTTTTACTCTCCCCCTTTCTCATTCCTTCTCTTCTATTTTTTATTTCACCTTTGTATGTACCATCTCTCCCTTCTTTTATTTCTACCTCTCTTTTCTCAACTGCTTTAGTTCCCGTTTTTCTTCTACATACTGTACTTCTTTATAATAATTTCATGCTTGTTTTAATACTTTGATTCGGGGTAATTATAGTAATGTATTGTATACGCTATTATGTTAATATAATCTATGTTATTTATGTATGCCCTGCTTGTTCTGTTACTCAGATATGTCCCTGGCGTTCCTTTCTTCTATGTTTGTATATATTTTATTCCTTTGTTTGAACGATTTGAATGTTAATAATGTGATGAATTACTATGCATTGACCACCATGGCATATGACAAGGCCTGTATATATACTTAAGTGTCAAAGAAATGAGCTTCAAAGGTTTAGAATTAGATTGTGAATTTGATTCCTTGTCAGCTGATGTACATGGTGAAACCAGCAACGTAAATTACACTTACATGTAAATATCACATACATGTATATATACGTACATCACATTTTTAGCCATATCCTATTATTTGGAGGCTTTTTTTAAACCTGGTTCTGGTGTCTAACTGGCCTATGTTTATGGGGTCAGGTAACTACCAGTATCATGGTAACGCTGATCAACAGCCAATCAGAATAAAGGATTGCATGCAAGTTACCATTAAGTTAAGTTAACATAATGGTAAATTTTTATATGCAACGGGGCCCAGAATAGCTACAGTGTAAATTACCTCTCTCCGCCCCCTAAATTAGCATATTTGACAAAACATGTCCTCAATTTCTGAGACAAAACATATCTTCAATTTCTGAGGCATCTAATTCTAAACATGAGAGCTCATTTCTATGACACTATTGTTTATACAAGCCTTGTTATCTGTCATGGTGGCCAATGCATTTATGCAGTGCAGTATGTATGTACAGTACATTGTACATATGTATACTGTTTAGCCCCAATGGATAATTGACATTTTTTTATTTAATAAGATATATTTCACAAATATCCGTAAAACCCAAAGTGGAGGAATAAAAGCAATATAGCTATATGAAGCTGCTTGCTATCGTTGACCTCGTACCATCTAATATCCCAGAACCCCAGGATGATAAAACCTACTTTTTGGCTGAAAAAAGGCTACTAAAATTGGAAAATTTAGGTATAATTACCTTTTAACTCTACAAATAATGGTTTAAAAGTACTAATTATAGGAAAAACAAATTGCCTGCCCCCCAAAACATATGAATAGACACCAAAACCAGAGAAATTGACCACCAAATAAAAAAGTTGTGGCCAAAATTGTGATTTAGGGGGTTTTGGCGGCCATTTTGGATTTTGGCCCGGCACACTTTTTTCTCGGACCTGAGACAAAAAATATTGTCATTTCATGTTGAGATACATTACAAGGAATAAAAAAAACTGTTGTCATATTGAAATTACAAAAAAAGTATTTTTGACCCATGTATAGCCCACTCCTAGTATTATATGAAATATGAAAAAAAAAAAAAATTCTCCTAATTGTCATGTGTAACAGAATTTTATTCCTCACAGGACATGTGGAGTTACCATCATTTAACAGTTTATGGTGAAGTCAAGTTGGGCATTATTGTCAAATTTTTAAAAATTTAAATATTGTATAATTCAAACAATAAAAAAAAGAAATAGTGAGTGAGGGACATCATCAAATCTCTCATTTGCATTTCACTGAGTTTTGTTAAAAATAAGCGAAAATAAAATCATAACTTTCTTATTTTACATCCAATGTTGATGAAATTTTCAGCATTATGCTTGGTTGATTTTTCTTTGTCGATCTCTTCATTGTGCAAGTCTGTCAGACTAATGAGATAAAAAAATCAGAAAGCACAAGTTTGACCAAACTCGGATCATTGCCAAAGTTCTCAATATTCCTTAGTATTATGATATTACTCTAATTGCCTCTGTAAGATTGTTGATTTCTTGCATATCATTCTAATTGCTTCTGTAATATTGTTGATTTCTTTCATATAGCTGGGAAGTATTAAGGTTCCTCCTCTCTAACCTTCGTTGGTGGGTTGAGCAGTTTAATTTTGATGGTTTTAGATTTGATGGTGTGAGTTCAATGATCTATCATCACCATGGAATCGGTAAGCATCCTTAAATTGGCAATACTACTAAGGGAGATGCCAACTGGTCTTTTTTGCAGTATTTTAATCGTAAAAGGACTGGGCTATTTGAGATTTATTGAGGACCGGGGGGGAGCAGGATGCCCCCCTTCTGATTGTGCCGAAATTCGGCACCCACATTCTTTACCATATAAACTACAAGCCTATACAAAAAAATTCTGAAAAATTATAATTTTTTTATTTATTATGAATGAAATTTGCAAATTTATTCATGAAAAACATTATTTGCAAATTTAACAACCAATTTCACTTCAAATTTTCTTATTTTTTCCAGATGTCATCTTTGTAATCTAATTTAAAGGTTTCCACAAAGAAAAAGCAAATTTTTTCCTTATATATTTCTTTTTTTTTTTTAATTTAAATGTATTTCTTATTTTTTTCATCTTTTCTTTTTCATTTTTTTTCCATGGAAATTATTACAGACCATTTAAAACCTAAATTAATTATTAGAATGAAAAATAATCACCCTTTTATGAATTTCATCTCCCATAGACTTTGTGCACAAAGTATAAAAATGAGCCATTTTCGGCAAGACATTGTCTCGTAAAAAGTCATGTGGCGTCGCGATGCTATACTCGTATGTCGCAAATTTGGTCTCAAAAGTTGCACGAGACTTCAAAGAAAAACGTCTTTAAATTTTGCAGTGCTATCTTTCTGCGATTTGGAAATATCGCGCAAAGCATGGGGGGTTACCCCTTGACATTTTTCGCGACCATTCTGCTGCAGGAATTTTTTGATCGCGCAGCTCGCTGACTTTTTACTTAGAAATCTTATGAGACCAAAGTTACAATGCTTGGGTATGCGGTTGAAAAATTACCCAACATTATGTGAGTGCATGTCAGACCCAAGATTGGTACTAAGTCAATGTAAATGGAGTTTTCTCATCTGATTTATAAATATATGATTATTTTTACTTTCATCAGCTGAAATTAATTGATTGTAGCATAATCATGCTTCAAAAAAGGTAATCTGCTATAAATTTGGCGGAAAAAACAACGCAAAACAAAAGGTCGAAAAACAAAGAAATACATAAGAAATTCATAAAACAGTAAAATTCATAAGAAATTTTTTTTTCAAAGCAGGATTTTGTAATTGTTAGCAATGGTATTCAGAATATTTACACCAAAAATTTGCTTCCTGGGAGCTTTTTTATAGTGAAATAAAAAGTATGATTTATGCATAAATTAGCATTATTAATTCATATAAACAAAAATCTAATTTTGGAGGAAGAATTAACCATACAGCCTTGTAGATTACATCCCACACTATTATCATGCCAATTTTCACGATGTTTGCGTGATTGGCAGCCGAGATCTCAAGGGGGAGTTGATTCAACCCTCCCCTGGTTTTCTAGCACCAAAAAAAGCCCGGTCTGGTTAAGGTTTAACTTCTTAGAAATACAAATACTGCAGGGTTTTTTTTTTCCTGAAAATTATGTTATACGTCGGTCGTAGAAAGTTGAAAATATTCTCTTCGGCAAAAATGCTTTTTCATCCGGTACAAAAACCCAATTCCTTTTACAGGGTTGGCATCCCTGATGATTCTCCCTTCAATGTTTTCTGTTTCATTCCTCCTGTCCAGTCTGTCATAAATTTTAAAAATATTTTTTGTGTTAATTGTGTTTCCTTTCTTTTCTCACATTTTGTCATTCCCAAAGCCTCATTTACTTCCTGTACAGCCAGTAATTATGTAGATTGAATTTTATTATCAATTTGTATATGCTCTCCAATCGCATTTTGACAATGTGTTCTTCTTTGCATCTATTTTTTCTTAGTACAATGACGTCTTGTTTATTGTAATTCATCATTACATGCCATATTTTACTTGTCTTGAGAATAATGTTCTATCATTTTCCTCTGTCAATGGTGTGGCTAGAAATGTGCAATAATTGTTTAAAACTAGATCAGTATATTTCTACCATGTCACTTTCCTCATTGAGTAACTATCTCCTTGTTATCCCCTCCCCTCAATCTCCCCATCCATCTCTCTCTCTCTCTGTCTGTTGATAGGTACTGGTTTCAGTGGTGATTACAGTGATTATTTTGGTCTTACTGTTGACACTGAAGCATTGACCTACCTTACCTTAGCCAATCACATGCTCCATACGTTCTACCCTGGGATCGTCACAATAGCTGAGGTAAAAAAAACAATTTTAACAATATTTCCTCTTCCAATTTCTTTTTTTAGTGTAGTAATTGTTTTCCTATGGATTTTGAGTGCCTGATTTATTGATATTGAAAATCATTTGAATGTAGACCATCTCAATGACTTTTTTACTTCTAGTAAACTAACATATGTGATGGGGATGGTAGACAAATGGGAGAAATTTATGAATAAATCCCCAACAGAGATTTTCTTGTCTAAATAGAGATTCTAAAATGCAATGATACTTTAATATTCAGTACCTGTCTGTTCCAATGCCAAAATGTTTGCTTGCTGCACTCAATTTTCTATTTATCAAAAAAAGACGAAGTTCTCTTTGTGATCCCAGTGAGGTACAGCTTGTATTCTTAGCACAAAATGTATTATAGACACAAAATATGTTGAGTTATTAACTAAAAGCTAAGCAGTACATGTATCTTGTGATATAGAAAATGTATTTTATTTTTGTGTAAAACACATTGCTCTGTTGGAATGGTATATCATTATGGTATGTTATTAAAATCAATAGCAAAATAAACCCTAAAAAGACTGGGGGGGGGGGCTGATTCAGCCCCCCCTCGACATTTTTCGTGATAAATCCGCTGCGCGAAATTTTTTGACCGTGTCGCTCGCTGACTTTTTACTTTCAAGTCTCGCGCAACTTTTGAGACCAAAATTGTGACCCCCGGGGACGCGGTTCCGAATTTACGCAACATTTTGTAAGTGCATGCAGACCTAAAATTGCTCAAAAACGTGAATTTGTGTACAAATTCAATGCAAATAGTGTTTTTAGCTAAAATTCATAAAATGTATCATTATTTTCCTTTTACTGCTTAAAATCAATTAATTCTATCTTGTTTATGGTCAAAATGAAGTCCCCAACAATTTCCATTGAAAAAACAATAAAAACCAAAAAGTCGAAAAACAAAGAAATACATAAGAAATTAAGAAAACATTAAAATACATAAGAAAATGAATGTGATATTGACATTTTTTTAAAATAAATTTGATCAGATGCCTATAAAGAGTATATGATACAAAAATTAGCATTTTAGGGGCATTATTTTGTTAATTAGAGCAAACTTATGATTTTACGCATAAATTAGCATAATAAATGAGAAATGAGATTTTTCGCAGAATTTGATATTAGATTTTTTTTGAAAATGCCATGGGTAATGCGCGTGCCAATTTTCGTCGCGATCGCGCGATCAACGGCCGAGATCAGCCCCCCCCCCCCCCCCCCCCAGTCTTCTTAGGCATCGAAATAGCCCAGTCTATTTAGGGTTAAGGCTGCCTTTTGGTAGATGAACTTAATTAATAATATAAGCATTCATAATGATGACCAGAAACCATGTTTCATATACTTAATTCTATTCATTTTTTATAGGAAGTGTCTGGAATGCCTGCGCTCTGTCGACCGGTTGAAGAAGGAGGAAATGGTTTTGATTTCAGATTAGCTATGGCTATACCCGATAAATGGATTAAGGTAATACCCCTTTCATAAACCCAATAAAACCTATCCTCCAATTAGCCGCCTAAGAGTAATGCGGATAATTCAATAAAAATTGCGTTCACAAACTCCGAATATTATCCGCATTATTTTTACGAGCGCCTGTCCTGAAAAAGGCGGATAATCGTCATGACAACTGGACACGCCCCCTCCGATGCGGTTGTGTTGGAAAAGGGTGACCTTGTGACTGCACCATGGCAATTATCCGCATTATTTGGAAATGTTCATAAACTCAAAATCTTGTCCCGATGCCGCTATTATGCGGATAATAGCAGCATCAGAATAATGCGGATAACTCTTGTCCTCCTCTGATTTTACGACCAAATTATGCTGCTATTAGCCGCATAATTGGGTTTTATTGGGTTTATGAAAGGGGTATAAGTCATTTGGAGATAACATTTCTTTAAACATTTGACCAGCCACCCCAAAGTAACCAGGAGAGTTTCTGTTTAAATCACCAAAATAGTTAGTTTGTCTGGGTGCTAATAATAAGCCATGACAGGATGATTAATTTCATCTTTTTTATTAAGATTCTCTAAGAAATTATATCTTTCAGACATTTGTAGAATATTTCTTGAATATTTGAAAATATTTTCTTACATTTCCACATAAAAAAAAAATTCACTTAAAAACGTTTCTTGAATATTGTAAAAACATTTTGGAAAATGGTTAGTTTGGGTAGGTGCTACAAATGAGATATTGAAGGATTAATAATTTTATCTTTTTTATTCAGATTCTTAAAGAAATAAGAGCATTTCTAGAAATAACAGTTCTTGAATGTTTTGAAAATGATTTTGTGTTGGCATGGGTGCTCAAAATGCATGTTCAGTCAAGTTATGTAAATCTATTTTGATTTTTTTTCCAGCTTCTGAAAGAAAGCAAAGATGAAGACTGGAATATAGGTGATATTGTCTGGACATTGATCAACCGTCGCCATGGTGAACGAACAATAGCTTATGCTGAGAGTCATGATCAAGCTCTTGTTGGTGATAAGACGATAGCATTCTGGTTGATGGATAAAGAGATGTATACAAACATGTCTGTCATGTCACCTCAAACAGACGTGATTGACCGTGGGATGGCTCTTCATAAATGTATAAGACTTATTACACATGCTCTAGGAGGAGAGGCATGGCTTAACTTCATTGGTAAGTCTGCTTTAGTTTTATATTATTGGGACAGTCCCCAGTTTTGCTGGAGAGCGGGCCACTACAACTACTGTGTCCTTATTCTTGTCATAAAAATCTGTCTGTACTATAATTAGAATGTCCCTATTTTTCATCATCTGTATTTCTAATTGTCCATCCTGCTCTACAGGTTGGTAGTTAGTTAGCATTCAGGCAAATCAAATTCCTTACTGTTCACTTGACCGGTTTCATTACTATGGTATCAATGCAGTTTGAGGCTAAACGAATAATTAATCAAGCTTAACAGTTAAATTCCATCAAATTCTAAAACTAGGGTAATAATATGACGGTCCTTTGGAAGCGCATAGGGACGTTATATCATAATGTGATGGGCGCTATATACAAGAACTGTGCTTTTATCATTTCCAGATTTATGAATCTCTGTTAACCAAAATCTGCATCTGTTTGAATCTGCATTCACATTCATTTACAATAGAGAAACATTACAAAGAACACAATAAAGAAATTTTATTAAGCCGTGATCTTGATTATGTAATTGAAATATCAAACTCTTCTTACACATCAATCCATACATTCTGTATAGGTACCACAATGAAGAAAAATAAACAAACTTTATAATGATGTATGTAAAATAAGAAAATTAATTGGAAACCTTGATTTCCATTTTTTCTGGAACGGACTGTAAAATATGGTAAAATTTACACATACCGTAATGAAACCTTTCTATGGCTACTTTTTGAGCTCACCAGCCATATATCATGGGCTCTGTTTTCTAGCCCTGAGTCCCTTGCTAATGTTTCCCAGGGACCGGTTGCATAAAAGTTACTATTATGGTACCTTTGCCATACAGAGGTAACTGTCATGGAATCCTTGATTCTGATTGGATGTTGAGCATTGTTACCATGGTAGTTACCATTGGATGGCAATATGCAATGGGTCCCTAGTATAATGTTTTATTGTTCTTTTTACAGGCAATGAGTTTGGTCATCCTGAATGGCTTGATTTCCCCAGGCCAGGTAACAATAATAGTTATCACTACGCTAGGAGACAATGGAATCTAATTGATGATAATCTACTCAGATACAGGTTTCTTAATAGCTTTGACAGAGCCATGAATCATCTTGATGACAAGTTTGATTGGTTAGCTAGTCCACAGGTTAGTAACTTTAGCCAGTTAATAAGTTATTAACAGTTTTAGTTGGTTAGCTAGTCCACAGGTTAGTAACTTTAGCCAGTTAATAAGTTATTTTGATTGGTTAGCTAGTCCACAGGTTAGTAACTTTAGTCAGTCAATAAGTTATTTTGATTGGTTAGCTAGTCCACAGGTTAGTAACTTAAGCCAGTTGATAAGTTATTAACAGTTTTAGTTGGTTAGCTAGTCCACATGTTAGTAACTTAAGCCAGTTAATAAGCTATTAACAGTTTTAGTTGGTTAGCTAGTCCACAGGTTAGTAACTTTAACCAGTTAATAAGTTATTAACAGTTTTGGTTGGTTAGCTAGTCCACAGGTTAGTAATTTGAGCCAGTTAATAAGTTATTTTGATTGGTTAGCTAGTCCACAGGTTAGTAACTTTAACCAGTTAATAAGTTATTAACAGTTTTAGTTGGTTAGCTAGTCCACAGGTTAGTAACTTGAGCCAGTTAATAAGTTATTAACAGTTTTAGTTGGTTAGCTAGTCCACAGGTTAGTAACTTGAGCCAGTTAATAAGTTATTAACAGTTTTAGTTGGTTAGCTAGTCCACAGGTTAGTAACTTGAGCCAGTTAATAAGTTATTAACAGTTTTAGTTGGTTAGCTAGTCCACAGGTTAGTAACTTGAGTCA
This sequence comes from Lytechinus pictus, assembly GCF_037042905.1. Lineage (NCBI taxonomy): Eukaryota > Metazoa > Echinodermata > Echinoidea > Temnopleuroida > Toxopneustidae > Lytechinus > Lytechinus pictus. Next base: position 892,477 of record NC_087250.1, read on the forward strand.
GTTAATAAGTTATTTTGATTGGTTAGCTAGTCCACAGGTTAGTAACTTTAGTCAGTTAATAAGTTATTTTGATTGGTTAGCTAGTCCACAGGTTAGTAACTTGAGCCAGTTAATAAGTTATTAACAGTTTTAGTTGGTTAGCTAGTCCACATGTTATTAACTTGAGCCAGTTAATAAGTTATTAACAGTTTTAGTTGGTTAGCTAGTCTACAGGTTAGTAACTTGAGCCAGTTAATACGTTATTAACAGTTTTAGTTGGTTAGCTAGTTCACAGATTAGTAACTTAAGCCAGTTAATAAGTTATTAACAGTTTTAGTGGGTTAGCTAGTCCACAGGTTAGTAACTCTAGCCAGTTAATAAGTTATTTTGATTGGTTAGCTAGTCCACAGGTTAGTAACTTTAGTCAGTTAATAAGTTATTTTCATTGGTTAGCTAGTCCACAGGTTAGTAACTAGAGCCAGTTAATAAGTTATTAACAGTTTTAGTTGGTTAGCTAGTCCACAGATTAGTAACTTAAGCCAGTTAATAAGTTATTAACAGTTTTAGTGGGTTAGCTAGTCCACAGGTTAGTAACTCTAGCCAGTTAATAAGTTATTTTGATTGGTTAGCTAGTCCACAGGTTAGTAACTTTAGTCAGTTAATAAGTTATTTTCATTGGTTAGCTAGTCCACAGGTTAGTAACTAGAGCCAGTTAATAAGTTATTAACAGTTTTAGTTGGTTAGCTAGTCCACAGGTTAGTAACTTGAGCCAGTTAATACGTTATTAACAGTTTTAGTTGGTTAGCTAGTCCACAGGGTAGTAACTTTAGTCAGTTAATAAGTTATTTTCATTGGTTAGCTAGTCCACAGGTTAGTAACTTGAGCCAGTTAATAAGTTATTAACAGTTTTAGTTGGTTAGCTAGTCCACAGGTTATTAACATGAGCCAGTTAATAGGTTATTAACAGTTTTAGTTGGTTAGCTAGTCCACAGGTTAGTTACTTTAGCCAGTTAATAAGTTATTTTGATTTGTTAGCTAGTCCACAGGTTAGTAACTTTAGTCAGTTAATAAGTTATTTTGATTGGTTAGCTAGTCCACAGGTTAGTAACTTGAGCCATTTAATAAGTTATTAACAGTTTTAGTTGGTTAGCTAGTCCACAGGTTAGTTACTTGAGCCAGTTAATAAGTTATTAATTTTTCTATCTAATCTAGTAAAGAAGTTATGTGAGCTATTCACTAAAGAGAAAAAATCATTTAAACACATCATACATAATATTAGGAATTAAAAAGGTAGGTCTTAACCCTAAGGGGAGGGGGGGTCAATTTGACCCCCCTCGACAAATTTTGTCACTACGCCGTCGCGCAAATTTTGTTGACCATGCCGCTCTCTGACTTTTTACTTTTAAGTCTTGTGCATCTTTTGAGATCTAATTTGCGACCCCAGGTACGCGATTCGGAAATTACGCAACATTTCATAAGCGCATTTCAGACCCCAAATTGCTCAAAAACGTGATTTCGTGTACAAAGTCAATGCAAATTGTACGATTATTTTGAATTTGTTGGTTTAAATGGATTTATATTATGCTATTTATGATAAAAAAGGGTCCCCGACAAATTTCATTGAAAAAAACAATTAAAAACAAAAGGTTGAAAAAACATAGAAATACATAAGGATTAAAAAACAATAAAATACATAAGAAATTAATTTCATTTTGGCAATTTTTTAATCAATATTTGTTAGGAATGTAAAAATTGATACTCTCACCAAAGAGTAAGCATTCTACTAGTTATATAAAGTGAGTTAAAGGCAAAAAACATACACATAAAAACCGAAGTTAGAGGCAATTTCATATGCTTATTTGCATAATTAATTACAGTTTACATCCGCCTCTTAGCGCGTGCAAATTTTTGTGGCGATCGCGCAATCAGTGGCCGAGATCTGGGGGGGGGGTCAAATTGACCCGCCCCCTGTATATCCTGGGCTCTGTAAAACAAAGATTTGCGATTAATCGCTAATTTGAAAGAACGATTCTGATTGGTTCCTAGTCAGTCAACTGAGCAAAATGCGCATGCAACGAAGGTCTTGATAGGTCAGTTCATTTAGCGATTAATCGCTAATCTTTGTGTTACGGAGCCCTGGTCTGAAATAGCCTGGTCAAAATAGGGTTAAGAGAGCTCTTATGTCGAGAAAGGGAAGATATATTGCAGGTTAGGTAGACCTCAGATATGATAGCATTGTTTTCATGAACATTTTCTTTTGTTAAGTGTAAGGAGTGAGTCACTGATTTAGTTTTCTTTTATCACAGGCCTATGTAAGCTGGAAGCACGAGGATGATAAAGTAATTGTCTTTGAACGATCTCGGTTGCTATTTATCTTCAATTTTCATTGCTCTAAGAGTTTACCAGACTACAGGGTTGGTGTAGATCTACCTGGAAAGTATCCTTTACTAAACAATTCATTTCTCATGTTAATTAGAGTTTTTTCATGAGATATTAAAAAAGGATAAGAAAATCATGGGTTATGAATCATATTAATGATGATAAAGTTTTCAACAGTTTTAAAAAATTGCAGTCGTTTTACCAGAGGTACCCATACTCCTTTTTCAAGTAGTTTGTATTGTTATTTGTGATTTTCAAACAATTCCTTTTCCCCAAAAATCATATTATACACATGCTGATTGCAGAAAAGATAAAAATAGTTTTTTTTCCACACAAAGATAATTGTTATTATTCTATTCCTATTCTATTCATAAATGAATTTCTAGGCAAGCAATTTATTGACGTTTGTGAGATATGTGGGGATTGTCACGGCGATGCCATACAATTTGTTGATATAATATGCATATCCCATACAAAACGTGTACTGTAGCAAAGCAAACAACAGCTGCGTGCACTTACTATGCAAATATTTATATATTTAACGATATTTATTTATGCTTACCTATGATAATTTGTATTGTATAATATTGTCTGTATTGTATAATATTGTTTGTACTGAGTTGTTGATTTTGTTGAAAATGTGAGATGTTGTTGATATGAAATAAATAAACCTTGAAACCTTGAAACCTTGAAATGCCAGTCAGTCAAACCGTCGTATCGGCACTGCATCGACTTTGCACGTGAAAAAGCGATACAACGTTTTGACTGACCGCGTGCATATAAATTGTGGTCAGGGTTGTTGTATCGCCTAAGATTAGGCGTTTTTGTACAGGTAAAATCTAAACTGCTTAACCCGAAATTACAAGCATGTAGCTGTTTTGCGATATTTTCTCTGATCCTTGGTTTTGTGTAAAAATAAAGATACCAATGTCAAGCAATTGTCTTGGTCTTTCCAATCATGTATTTTTCTGGCAATGAATATGTTGTAAGGCTGGGGAACTAAGCGTGAAAATTATAGTAAACTTTGAAGTCGATTATCTCTGGAATGGTTTTGCACCGTCGTATTTGTGATACGATGGTTTGGATGACCTCCGATGATATGTAGGGTAGAGATAAGTCTTCCATTTGCTCTGAAAACTCAGATGTAAGCAATGTAGCATTGAAATGGGGTGATTTTCGGTATTTTCCATAATTTCATTTTTATATGCATGAAGGGGAAGGGGGTTGAATCGTTAAAGAATTTTGTCTACATCTATTTTGTATTATTTGTGTTATCTTTATAACTAGTTATAAAGCAACTAGTACCAAATTGGAACGTAAAAAAAAAATCATAATATCTTTTTTTTTGGCAAAACAGTGTTGAAAATTAATATGAGGGTTAAAGTGGCATAAACATATGTGCATACTTGATGTGATCTTTGACCTTGACATGATATTTGTAGATACAAGATGGTATTGAATTCTGATTGCTCAGAGTTTGGAGGTCACAACCGACTTGACCCTTCTGCTGTACACTTTACGTCAACTGATGGTTACGCTGGAAGAAGACACTCACTACAGGTATGCTTGTCATTCTTAACTTCTATCTTTCCTTTCAAACACAGGTTTATTCCATCAAAAACTGCACCTCATGAATATTCATGGCAAAAATAGTTACATTGACTGGTTGCCAAATAATGAGAACCCCTCCCCCCCCCTATCACAGTCACTAATCGTAAAGCTATAGAGTAATTTGCAATGATTGGATCATAATGAAATCATGATGTTATCCTTGCTCTTACAATTGCAAAGTTGCGGGTTCAAATCCCAGTATGGGTCAAACTTAATGTGTAGATTTTCTTCCTTTGAGGTAAGACTTGAAAATATACAAGAATTGTGGTCTGATTCAAAGACTTCAAAATAGGTTATGTGTGGTACAGAATAAAAAATTGAAAAAAAGTTGGAAGAAAAAAAATGTAGCCACCTGAATAAATGTTTATTGCATGGTCTGTGTACATGAGGTGATTCTTACTTGATTAGAGTACTAGTCTATAGAGGTACATAAAAGTACATAAGAAGTACATAGAAGTACATAAGAAGTAGGGGAAGGCGGGGTAAGTTGTGACACTTTTTGCTTTTTGCATGTTAGAATTGATATAATTAATGATCTTGTAGAAATAAGTACCTTGCCTTAAAATCTAATTCTTCTGAAATATTTTTCACCTACATATAACTTTCTACCCCCACACTGAAAGTCACTGTCACCTTTGAAAAAATAGATGTCAAATGGCTCAACTTGCCCCATCTGTGGGGTAAGTTGAGCCACCTTCTGGGGTAAGTTGAGCCACAAAAATTATGTACAAAATGTATGGGGGAAGAACCAGCATGTCAATTATTTAATGTCTTTTCACTCGCTTATTCTCTATAAATACCAACATCCTCTAAAAGGGAAAGAACAGTCATGTAAATTTGCTCCTTTCTGCATGCATATCGAAGGCTTTTTAAGGTTTGTTTGTTTGTTATATGCATTACCATAAGAATTACCATGGCTCAACTTGCCCCATGTTGGTTTGCTCAACTTACCCCAGTCCTAACTTAATGCGATAATTTCGCATCCACACATTTCTTATTCATCCATCATGTAAAAAAACTACGACAAGAATGAAGATCCATACCTGGACTAACAA